>NC_052099.1:14877787-15074396 GCF_015852505.1 Tachyglossus aculeatus
AGAGGAAGGAAGGGGCTCAGTATGGGAAGGCCTCCTGGAGGAGGTGAGCTCTCAGTAGGGCCTTGAAGGGAGGAAGAGAGCTAGCTTGGCGGATGGGCAGAGGGAGGGCATTCCAGGCCCGGGGGATGACATGGGCCGGGGGTCGATGGCGGGACAGGTGAGAACAAGGCACGGTGAGGAGATTAGCGGCAGAAGAGCGGAGGGTTCAGGGTGGGCTGTAGAAGGAGAGAAGGGAGGTGAGGTAGGAGGGGGCGAGGGGATGGAGAGCTTTGAAGCCGAGGGTGAGGAGTTTCTGCCTGATGCGCAGATTGATTGGTAGCCACTGGAGATTTTTGAGGAGGGGAGTAACATGCCCAGAGTGTTTCTGGACAAAGACAATCCAGGCAGCAGCATGAAGTATGCCCACTTACATCTCTCACCGATACTGGACAAGGAACTGCAGTAATCTCACATGTGTTAACACTGGCCATTCAGCATGCAACTTTCTGGAAGAACACCAACTCACCGTAATCTTAGAGTATTTTCTGTAAGGAGACCTCTGAAATGCCACTTGCTTCAGAGAGTTTACACTCTCCTCCCCCCAGGTCAGTGGGAAGTCTAGCAAAGTGTTGGGACTGTGGCACTTAGCAGAAGGAGCCACAGCTGAGGGAAGCTTAATGCTGAAAATAAAAAAAATAGACCAAAAAACATCCGGTGCCAATAGTCACACTGGGCAAGAGGCAGGTAGTTGAAAATCAGACTGTCTGGTATCAATCTGTTGGGGTCTGTGTTGTCCTCTTCCTGTCAGCAGGGATAAGAGCAAGGACTGAAGCAGGAATAAACATTTAGACTGTCCTCTCCCTTCTTCCCTCCCTGACTGCCATCTTCAAGTATTCACTCTCCAATGGCTTCTTCCCTTTTGCTTTCAAACATGCTCATAATAATAATAATTATGGTGTTTGTTAAGTGCTTGCTATGTGCTATGCACTATACTGAATACTGGGGTGGATACAAGTAAATCAGGTTGGACACTGTCCCTGTCCCACATAGGGCTCACAGTCTTAATCCCCATTTGAAAGATAAGGCAATGGAGGCTGAGAGAAGTGAAGTGACTCACGCAGCTGCCTTCGACACTGTGGACCATTCCCTTCTCCTCAACACGCTATCCAACCTTGGCTTCACAGACTCCGTCCTCTCCTGGTTCTCCTCTTATCTCTTTGGCCGTTCATTCTCAGTCTCCTTCGTGGGCTCCTCCTCCCCCTCCCATCCCCTTACTGTAGGGGTTCTTCAAGGATCAGTTCATTCATTCATTCAATCGTATTTATTGAGTGCTTACTGTGTGCAGAGCACTGTACTAAGCGCTTGGGAAGTACAAATCGGCAAAATATAGAGACAGTCCCTACCCAACAACGGGCTCACAGTCTAGAAGGGGGAGACAGACAAAAAAAAACCCACAAAGCAAGTAGACAGTTGTCAATACCAATGGAATAAATAGACTTATAGCTGTATACACATCATTAATAAAATAGAGTAATAAATATGTACAAATATACACAAGTGCTGTGGGGAGGGGAAGGGGGACGGGCAGAGGGAGGGAGATGGGGGGATGAAGGGGGAGGAGGAGGAAGAGAGGTAAAGGGGGGGCTCAGTCTGGTAGGGCCTCCTGGAGGAGGTGACCTCTCAGTAGGGCTTTGAAGAAAAGAAGAGAGCTAGTTTGGCAGATGTGTGGAGGGAGGGCATTCCAGGTCAGAGGTGGGACATGGGCCAGGGGTCAACAGCAGGACAGGTGGGAACAAGGCACAGTGAGGAGGTTAGCAGCAGAGGAGTGGAGTGTGTGGGCTGGGCTGTAGAAGGAGAGAAGGGAGGTGAGGTAGGAGGGGGCAAGGTGACGGAGAGCCTTGAATCCGAGAGTGAGGAGTTTTTGCTTGATTCGAAGGTTGATAGGCAACCACTGGAGATTTTTGAGGAGGGGAGTGGCATGCCCAGAGTGTTTCTGTACAAAAATAATTCGGGCAGCAGAGTGAAGTATAGACTGAAGTGGGAGAGACAGGAGGATGGGACATCAGAGAGGAGGCTGATTCAATAATCCAGTCGGGATAGGATGAGAGATTGAACCAGCAAGGTAGTGGTTTGATTGGAGAGGAAAGGACAGAACTTGGCAAAATTGTGGAGGTGAGACCGGCAGGTTTTGGTGATGGATTAGATGTGTGGGGTGAATGAGAGAGCAGTGTTGAGGAGGACACCAAGTTTTCAGGCTTGTGATATGGGAAGGATGATAGTGCCCTCTACAGTGATGGGAAAGTCAGGAAGAGGGCAGGGTTTGGGAGAGAAGATAAGGAGCTCAGTCTTGGACATGTTGAGTTTTAGATGGTGGGCAGACATCCAGATGGAGATGTCCTGAAGGCAGAGATACGAGCCTGGAGGGAGGGAGAGAGAACAGGGGTGGAGATGTTGATTTGGGTGTCATCAGCGTAGAGATGATAGTTGAAGCCGTGGGAGTGAATGAGATCACCAAGGGAGTGAGTATAGATGGAGAACAGTAGGGGACCAAGAACTGACACCTGAGGAACCCCTACAGTAAGGGGATAGGAGGGGGAGGAAGAGCCCATGAAGGAGACTGAGAATGAACGGTCAGCCCTCAGTTGACTATGACCCAGATTTGTACATATCAATGGTTGCCTGCTTTCACATGAACCTACCACCTGTTTTCTCCTAAAAACTGGCCTCTTCATTCTCAAGGACAAAAAGACCTGCTCCCAATTCAACGGTCTCCTTTTCTCTTCCCTCTCTTTCCTCTCCATCCAAATCTCTACCTTGTTGTTTCAACCTCTTATCCTACCCCGACTGCATCACTCTCCTTTCTGATCTCCCATCCTCCTGTCTCTCTCCACTTCAGTCTATACTTCACTCTGCTGCCCGGATTATCTTTCTACAGAAACGCTCTGGGCATGTCACTCCCCTCCTCAAAAATATCCAGTGGTTGCCTATCAACCTTCAAATCAAGCAAAAACTCCTCACTCTTGGATTCAAGGCTGTCCGTCACCTCGCCCCCTCCTACCTCACCTCGCTTCTCTCCTTCTACAGCCCAGACCACACCCTCTGCTCCTCTGCCACTAACCTCCTCCCTGTGCCCCATTCTCACCTGTCCCACCGTCGACCCCTGGCCCACATCCTACCTCTGGCCTGGAATGCCCTCCATCCACACATCCACCAAACTAGCTCTCTTCCTCCCTTCAAAGCCCTACTGAGAACTCACTTCCTCCAGGAGGCCTTCCCAGACTGCGCCCCCCTTTTTCCTCTCCTCCTTCTCCTCCCCTCCCCATCACCCCTCCCGCTCTACCCCTTCCCCTCCCCACAGCACTTTTGTATTTTTGTACATATTTATTACTCTATTTTATTAATTATGCATATATAGCTATAATTATTTTTATTCTGCTGGTATTGACACCTGTCTACTTGTTTTGTTTTGTTGTCTGTCTCCCCCTTCTATACTGTGAGCCCATTGTTGGGTAGGGACCTTCTCTATATGTTGCCAATTTGTACTTCCCAAGCGCTTAGTACAGTGCTCTGCATACAGTATGTGCTGAATAAATACGATTGAATGAATGAATGAACAACAAACAAATGGCTCGTGTCTCCCTTATCCTAAAGTGTCCCTCCCTTGATCCCACAGATCCTTCCAGTTATAATCCTTTTTCCCGCCTATCATTCCTCTCCAAACACCTAGAGTGAGGTGTCTACACCTGCTATCTCCACTTCCTCTCCTCCAATTCTCTCCTAGAGTCACTCCAATCTGGCTTCCACCCCCTTCACTCTACAGAAACAGGCTTCTCGAAGGTCACCAATGATCTTCTTCTTAATAATAATAATAATAACTATGGTATTTGTTAAGGCTTACTGTGTACCAGGCACTGTAATAAGTGCTGGGGTTGATACAAGCAAATCGGGTTGGACACAGTCCCTGTCCCATGTGGGGTTCACAGTCTCAACCCCCATTTTACAGATGAGGTAACTGAGGCACAGAGAAGTGATATGACTTGCCCAAGGTCACAGAGCAGACACAGCAAGTGGCAGAGCTGGAATTTGAACCCATGACCCCTTGACTCCCAGGCCCGTGCTCTATCCACTATGCCATACTGCTTCTCAAATTAAATGATGAATTCAACAGCCTCTACTGCATCCTAATGCTCCTCGACCTCTCAGCTGCTTTCTACACTGTCGGCCACCCTCTTCCCCTGAAGACATTTTCTAACCTTGGTTTCACTGACATGTCCTCTCCTGGTTCTCCTCCTATCTGGCTGCTCAATCTCAGTCTCGTTTGCAGGCTCGTCCTCTACCTCCCACGTCCTAGCTGGGGGAGCCCCTCAAGGCTCAGTTCTGGGTCCCCTTCTATTCTCCATCTGCAGTCACTCCTCTGGAGAACTCATTCGCTCCCATACTTCAAACTACCATTTATATGTGGATGATTTGGGAATGTACATGTCCAGCCCTGATCTCTCTCCTCTGCAATCTCATATTTCTTCCTTCCATCAGGACATCTCTACTTGGATGTTCCGCTGACACCTCAACCTTAGCATGTCCAAAACAGAACTCACCATATTCCCACCCAAACCCTGTCTTCCCCCTGATTTTTCCATCACTGTAGATGGCACCATCATCCTCCCCATCTCACATACCTGTAACCTTGACGTTATCCTCGACTCATCTCTCTCATTCAACCCACTTATTCAGTATGTCACCAAATCCCATCAGTTCAACCTCCAGAATACTGCTAAAATCCACCCTTTTCTCTCCATTCTGCTACCACATTAATCTAGCACTGATTCTATCCTGCCTTGACTATTGCATTAGCCTCCTTGCTGACCTCACTGCCTTCTGTCTCTCCCCACTTCAGCCCTTTCTTCACTCTGCTACCTGGATCATTTTCCGCAAAAAAGTTCAACCCATGTTTCCACACTCCTCAAGAACCTCCATTGGTTGTCCATCCACCTCTGCATTAAACAGAAACTGTTTACCATTGGCTTTAAAACACTCATTCATCTTGTCCCCTTCTACCTAACCTCCCTGTTTTCCTACTACAACCCAGTACACATACTTCACTCCTCTAATAGCAATCTACTGTCTGTACCTCCATCTCATCTAGATCACCGCTGACCTCTCGCCCACTTCCTACCTCTGGCCTGGAACATCTTCCCTCTTCATAACTGACAAGCGTTCATTCTCTTCACCTTCAAAGCCTTATTAAAATCACATCTCCTCCAAGAGGACTTCCCTGACTAAGCCCTCAGTTCCTCTTCTCCCACTCCCTTCTGCATCACTGTTGCATGAGGATTTCCAACCTTTATTCGCCCCCTCCTCAGCCCCATAGCATTTATGTGAATATCCATAATTTAATTTATTTATTCATAGTAATGTCTGTACGCTCACTGTGGTCAGAGAGTGTGTCTCTGTTTGTTGTACTCTCTCAAGAGTTTAGTGTATACAGTAGGCACTCAATACATATGATTGATTGATTGATCAATTGATTCCATATCTGGTCCTTTTCTGGCTTTTAGGGTTCCAAAAATGTCTGGTGGGGAAAGTTAATGGCTTTCTCAAAGCTAATGCAAATCCCACAGTGGCCATGGTCCTCTTCAGCTCCATGGAGTTAGTACCTAAGTTTCAAGGCCACCATATCTTCTCAGCTGAAGCTGGACCTCTATTTTATTGGCTCACTGGTTTCCAATTGATCCAGATGTCTCAGTAACTCTGTGTGTTTTGAGTTTCTTATTGAAATAGCCATTTGTACAAATTGGTTTCTGTTTTATTTGAGGCAAGAGAGATGCCTCTGTATTTTCGGTGCATTCATACAGTGCTATGAAATGGAACTCAAAAAGGGGCAGAAATCTGCAGCCTGACCCTTTGTGCTGGAGATCCCCTCTGCCTTCTTGAAGCCCCCAAATCTGTATGAAGGTAGGAGATTGAATCTGTATGACCAGCTGGGATTTTTAGACTCTGGGTCTAGAAGACATGAGAGATGGGCCAGACCGCAGAGTTCTATCATTAATTACCCAAATAATTCAGACAGAAGTTTGGGTGAGAATCAAAAGAATCATTTCTTGGGGGGTTCAAAACTCCATAAGGCACTAGGATAGGGCAGATCCAATCAATCCCCCCCTCTGAAACCCCATTATGTGAAATTTCTACCTTTCAGTTCTTAATCAGAAGACCACATGTCAAAATGGAAGGGAGAGGAAAAACCACAGAAAAAGTGCTAATTGAGCACAATGGTTCGGATCTCTTTTGACATTTTTCTTCACAGTTGAATAGGAGATGACTCACCCAAAGCATAGGATCCTTGGAGTTTTTGGCCTGTTCTCCAGTGGAAAAAATCAAGCAGGACTGATTCTTCCCCTTTGCAGCCCAACAGGGAAATCAAGTCTTCAACCTTTGTATCAGGAATGTTTGTATTTGCTACACAGAAAGTAAGCAGAAGATGGAATATTTCAGATTTACTCTTATCCCAGAACACCAGCTGCAGCCTTCTAAGCTAAGTAATGAATTATCCAAAGTTCAGTCAAGTTTTTTCTAGTTTACTTATATGTTATGGCAATTTACTTTCCCTCTCCCACGCCATTCAGATAGACTAGAATTGTCAAAGAGCAAGGAAACAAGTGGAAGGGAAGGCAAACCAGATGCACAAAGGTAGCAATGTTACGGCAACCAAATCTAAATCTGGACTAATTACCATGATTACAAAGGAGGTATATTTGAATGAAAATTGATGTGAATGGCTTTTAAATGCTAATTAAAGCTGGAGGAAGGTTGCCGTTTCAAACTACAGATATTTTTGCCATGCTTTATTACTTATAGCTTACTTTTTAAAAAAGGTTCTTGAGAGATTTAACAGTAAAGGATGTGAGGTTGAATGAAAATCTCAAGATTGGCTTTTAGCTTGAAATTTTCATGTAATCATCTTTGTTAATAAGGATAAATGGTTACTTGCTTAGTTTACTAAGATGAAAGGCATGGAAACAATGCCTGCCTAGGCAGACGTCAAAAGTGTATGTGTATGCAGTTTTGCCTCTCTTCCTTCCACATCCTTTGCCCTCCTCCAGCGGGCCCAGGGTAAATCTGAAAAGCCAGCGGGGTAGCACTGACTATCACATGAAGTGTTGAGTTTTTAATAAGAACATAACATAACTACTGCCATTTTTCATGGCATTTATTGAGTGCTTACTATGTGCAAAGAAAGCACTGTTCTAAGCGCTGGAATTTCAGAGTCAGAACTGAGAAGAGTCATCTATCCAGCTCAGTATTCTATCTCCGACAATGATGACAGGCTCCCTAAGAAGAATTCTGTAATAATGCCCTTCTTGACAAATGGGAGGCAGTGTGGCCTACTGGAAAGGTCACAGGGCTTAGAATCAGGAGACATGACTTCTAGTCCTGGTTATTCCACTTGCCTGCTGTGTGACCCTGGGGCAAGTTGCCTGTGCCTGTTTCCTATTTGTAAAATGGGAATAAAATACCTATTCTCCCTCCCTCTTAGACTGGGAACCCCATGAGGGAACGGGACTATATCCAATGTTCTTAGACTGTATCGACCCTGGTGCTCAGTACAGTACTTAGTATATAGGAAGCAGTTAATAAATTGTTATTCTTATAAAATACCTGCTCTCTCAACTGTTAGGTTATTACCCCTTCGTAGGGCAGAGACTGTGTCTGATCTAGGGGGCAGATCTGGGGCTTGGCAAATAGAAAGGGAATAATGAATAACATCATTATTATTTTTACTATTAATCATCCTCATGAGTAGGAATGTATCATCTAACAGCCTTAGTTTTCCACCCAATGGACTGCTCTTCCATGAATTTATCCCATGAGTTTATCCAAACCCCTATTGAATCCACTTAGAATTTCTGCCAATGCAGAAACTAGTAACCGTAGTAGTGTTAGAGACAGATGACACGTGTTTAGATTGATGTGAAGGGGAAATTTGAAGGGGGAAAGATGATCCAAAAGTAGCATTGGGAGGCAAGAAGTAGTTAGAGTCTCCTACCTTTCTCTACAAGTCAGGGGAGAGAGAGTAAAGCCACCACAGGGGAGGTTGGCAGGGAATGCACTGTCATCTGTAGAGCCATGTCTTGGCAAGGAAGTGGAGTGAGGGGGACAGGTTACAACTTACTATGGTAACAAATTCCATATGTTCCAAATCCATCCCTGGGTGAAGAAGAGCTTCCTTTTGGTTTGAACCAATCACCTTCAAGCTTCAGTACGTGTCTTTTTCATCTGGTATTGTGAGGTTTGATGAGAAGCAGCGTGGCTCAGTGGAAAGAGCACAGGCCTGGGAGTCAGAGGTCGTGTGGTCTAATCCCAGCTCCATAACCTGTCAGCTGTGTGACTTTGGGCAAGTCACTTTACTTCTCTGTGACTCAGTCACCTCATCTGTAAAATGGGGATGAAGACTGTGAGCCCCACATGGGACAACCTGATTACCTTGTATCTCCCCCAGTGCTTAGAACAGTGCTTGGCACTGTAAGCCACTGTAAGCACTTAACAAATACCCTCATCATCATCATCATGAACAACAATTCTGTGCTTGACCTCTCTACCCCCTTTCTGATTTAGGGGATTTAAATCAAGTTCTCTCTCAGTCTATCTCTTTCCAGTCTGAGGAGTCCTAATCTTTTCAGAGTATCAGTAGGCTTTTGAGAGAGGAATGGCATGTGGTTTGGCAAACCAGCAAAGAGAGAGAGGCCTAATGCCAGATGAGGGAGATTGTGTGAGCAATGGCTGAGAGGTGCGAGGGTTGAGTAGGGGCAGTGAAGAGGGATTAATGGCTTTAAAGGGTTAGAGTCCTGGTATTATGGTCCTATTTCCAATTTTTGTTCAAATTCTACCTATGTGCAGCCTTACTTCATTAGGTGGCAGGAGCTAAGTCTAATTTCTTTCATGAACTAGAACCATGCAAATTTGTTTCCTATGGTTACTAACAAATTGCCTTGATTGACACTATCTGATTATAAGCAGCATGGCATAGTGGATAGAGCACGGGCTTTGGAGTCAGAAGGTCATGGGTTCTAATCCCAGCTTTATCACTTGTCTGTTGTGTGACCTTAGGCAAGTTACTTCACTTCTCTCTGCCTCAGTTACCTCATCTGTAAAATGAGGGTTGAGACTGTGAGCCCCACATGGTACTGTGTCCATTACAAGTTGCTTATATCCATTCCAGCACTTAGTACAGTGCCTGGTGCATAATAAGCACTTAAAAATACCATTATTATTATTATTATTATTATTATTATTATTATTATTATTACCCAGCTTCATATTTGACAGCATCACTTTCCATTGCATCAGATTGCATTTAGACCAAAAACAATTCAGCCATTGCATCTACAAATGGATCTTAAATCAAGCTGGCATAATATTAGGCTTTCGTAGAAAGGAAGACATCCCCAAAGAGATCTGCAGCAACAATTCAGAAGTCCTTGGGGAACAGGAGACCCCAACCACAATTTCCAACATAAACTGGAAATGGACAGTCCTCTGCAGTACTGTCTTCCCAGCAGCAACTGAGGCACTGAGCATGATTAGTTGCAGCAAAACAACTGCCAGAGACAGGAGAGCATGGGACACTGCAATCAAGAAGACAGAGCTTCTTTTTGGGCCAAGGCTTTGATACAACCATGAGACAAGCAGTCAAAAGTGAAAATAACTCTAGGTGCTGCAAAAAAAAACACAACACAGCTAAATGGCAGAGCCTAGGTCTTCTGACTCCAGACCTGTGCCCTTTCCACTAAGCCATACTGCTTCTCCATCTTTCAAACCCCAACCTTTCCTATCCTTTTCTCTCTATTTTTCTTCCCCTTCACCTCTTTTTATGACTGTGCCATCTGAGGCCCTGGAGGCTCTGATCCTGTCTTTCCCTGGGCTCTGGGAAATCTGGTCACCTTAATTTTCAGTTCAATATGGGTAGGGTCCAAGTTTTATTCTTGTTTTGTAATCCCCTCTCACTATCTAGAGTGTTCAATAAACACTGATGAAGATTATTATAATTATGAAACAGAAACAAATACATAAGGTACAAAGATATATGTTTATTTGATATGTAAGTGTATGAAATTATAAAAAAATTCATGGTCTTTGATTTAAAGGAAAAAGGTTGGTACTTTTAATTTTCCCATAACTCTATCGAATTTAAAGATATTGACATTGTAGGTAAGTACTTTAGCAAAAATGATCATTCTGTATGGTTCCTATTATGTTGCTGATCAATACATATGATAAATAATAAACACAGAGCAAATATTAATCTCTTAAGCTGTTCTTGTTGTTATAAAGCAGTACTCATTTACACACAATGAGCCAGGTTCATCCAGCATGTGATCTACTCTCTGGTAATGGACAGGGCCCTTTGTTCTCTATTTAAACTGATTTTTATACCAAATCCTCAGTGTTACCCAGGTAGACAAGCTCTACCTCGTAACCACTGCCAGCGGTGGATCCAGCTGAGGTGCCCGGGGTTCCCCAGCCCCAGCATTGGGCTCCACTGCACCACCAGGGACCCAAACTGCTGCCCTTGCAGGGCACCTCCAGCTCCCCAAGCCCAAGAATCAAGTTCTGTGGCAGCCCCTCAACCTCCACCACAGAACCAAACCCTCTCCCTCCTCCCAGCCAGACTCTGTGGCAGTGAGGAGAGCCCTGGCTTTTGCCACCGCAGCGTGCCTCCAGGCTCCCTTACCAGCCTCAGCATTGCAATGATAGCAGTGGCAATGGATGCTGTTGTTGCTACTGAAACAAGGAGGAGGAAGAGGAGAGGAGCAGGAAGAGAAGAAGGGAGGGAAGAGGAGGAGAAACAGTTACCTAATCCTCCTACTCTCCTCTTTCCTTCTCTTTCTCCTTCTCTTCATTCCCACCCTGCTCCCCTTTCCTTATCTCTTCATCTCCTTTTCCTCCTCCCCTTCCTTCTTTCCCTCCTCCTCCTCCCCACTCCTCCCTCTTCTTCACCTCTTCCTCCACCCTAATGGCTTCCATGGTTGAGTGTTTCTTTCCTACCACCCAGCCAAAATGAGAGCATGATGGATGGTGGTGATGATGATGATGGATGAAATAGATGGTGTCTCAGATGGTTCAGGTGTCAGAGTAGAATAGTGAAAAGCATGGCCATCCAGGGGGGTATAGACGCCTTACTTATTCTTTTTTCTTATTTTTTATATATTCATATATTAAATTCCACGCAAAGGCCCCAATTCCAAGAACTGTATGTAAAAGAATCACTCAAATCTATAATAATTATAGTTAAGTCCGATATGCAGGGCAGAGGAAGAAACAGAAGAACAGTAACAGTTTGTCCTAGTACAGTTAGGGGAACACAATGTCAGCAGGGACAGAAGGATTAAAACAGAGAGTTGGGTTGCCTAATAAATCAATCAATCGATAGATCAATTGTATTTATTGAGCAGTTACTTTATGGAGAGCAATGTACTAAGCACTTGGGAGAATACAAAATAACAATATAACAGACACATTCCCTGCTCACAATGAGCTTCCAGTCTAGAAGGGGAGAAAGACATTAATATAATAAAGGGATTACAGATATGCACATTAAGTGCTGAGGGACTGGGTGAGGGGTTGAATGAAGGGAGCAAGTCAGGGCAACTCAGAAGGGAATGGAAGAAAAGGACAAGAGGGCTTAATAAGGGAATGCCTCTTGGAGGAGATGTGACCTCAATAAGTCTTTGAAGAGGGGAGAGTAATTGTCTTTCAGATATGAAGAGGGAGGGTAATCAAGGCCAGAGGCAGGACATAGGCAAGAGCTCAGTGGTGAGATAGATGACAAGATTGAGGCACAGAAAATAGGTTGGCATTAGAGGAGCAAAGTGTGTGGACTGAGTTGTGGTACTTAGATGAGGTACCAGAGGCACAGAGAAGTTGGGTGACTTGCCCAGGGTCACACAGCTGACAAGTGGCAGAATCGGGATTAGAACCCATGACCTCTGGCTCCCAAGCCCATTCTCTTTCCACTGAGCCATGCTGCTTCTCTTAAATGCTTAATTAAATGTTCCCATGCACTCAGTACACAGCTCCACAAACAGCAGACACTAGTTCGAGACCTCTGATTAATTGATCGATTCATCTGTGTCCTTCCCATTCTCAGACCAACTCCAAGAGAGCACGGACCGTGGCAGGGCCCAGACCCAAATGCTTGCCCTGAATCCCTCAGGAAGCCGGTGGTAGACCTGTAGCTACTGATAAGCTCTCCCCTCTGGCCACCTCCCCCTGTGTGACACCCACGGGTCATTTTGAGAGGGCTCCCAATGGACTGCTCCTAAGATCCAACCCTGCCATGTGCAGCCAGTGAAGATGAGGGACATTTTCCAATCAGATTATTTGTTGAAGATCTAATGCCACAGCAATCAAATGCGAGATATGAGATGGAGACCCAAGGAGGAAGCTGGCACATGGGGGGTGTGGGGGAGCAGTATGCTACCAGGTAGCAAAAGGGAGGCACGGCCTCCCAGAATCAAGATCAGGGAGAGAAGCAGCGCTGCCTAGTAGATAGAGCCCAGGCCTGAGGGGTCAGAAGGACCTGGCTTCCAATCCAGGCCCTTCCACTTGTCTGCTGAGTGACCTTGGGCAAATCACTATACTTCTCTGAGCTCCATCAGTTACCTCATCTCTAAAATAATAATAATAACAATAATAACAATAATAATAATGATGTTGATGATGATGTTAATTGATGTATTTGTTAAGTGCTTACTACTACGCATTCCCTGCCCACAACAAGCTTACAGTCTAGGGACGACTGGAGTTTCTGGAGTAACAGAAGCACTTATATGTATTTGTACATATTTATTACTTTATTTTATTTGTACATGTTTACTGCTCTATCTTACTAATGATGTGCATATAGCAATAATTCTATTTATTCTGATGGTTTTGACACCTGTCTACTTGTTTTGTTTTGTTGTCTGTCTCCCCCTTCTAGACCGTGAGCCCATTGTTGGGTAGGGACCATCTCTATATGTTGCCGACTTGTACTTCCCAAGTGCTTAGTACAGTGCTCTGCACACAGTAAGCACTCAATAAATACGATTGAATGAATGAATGAATAGTAGGAAAGTAGTGAGTGAAGTGGAGGAGGCAAGGGTTTTGAATGCTTTGAAGCCAATGGTAAGGAGTTTCTGTTTGTTGTGCCGGTGAAAGAGCAACCACTGGAGGTTCTTGAGGAGTGGGAAAACATGGTTGGTCTGAACATTTTTGTAGAAAAATTATCTGTGCAACAGAGTGAAGTATAGACTGGAGTGGGAAGATACAGGAGGCAGGGAGGTCAGCAAGTAGGCTGATAGAGGAATCAAGGTGTTTGGAGAGGAATGGTAGGAAGGAGATGGGATGATGAGTAGAGGGAGCTGAGGGTCAAGGGAGGGTTTTTTTTAGGATGGGGAGACATAGGTATGTTAGAAAGAAGTGGAGAAGAAACCATTGGAGAGCAAATACTTGAAGATGGCTGTTAGGGAGGGAAGAAAACAGGGGGCAAAAGTTTTGATAAAGGTGTGAAGGAATGGGGTTGGATTTGCAAGTGGAGCAGGTTGATTTTGAGAGAAGGCAGGAGGTCTCCTCTTAAGCAATTGCTGGGAAAGATGGGAGAGTTGAGAAGGGGCAGGAGGAGGGAGGGACTGGGGAGGAGCAGGGGAGATTTTAGGGAAATCATATCTGTCTCAATTTTCTCAGTAACGTAGGTAGCCAGGTCATTAGGGGCAAGAAACTGGGGAGGCAGGGAGGAGGGGGTTTGAGGAGGAAGTTGAACTTCTGGAACAACTGGCAGGGGCAATGGTCATAGGTGTCAATAAGAAGAAATAATTTTGCCAGGAAGAGTAGAGGGCAGAGTTGAAGCACACAAGGATAAACTAGAAGTGGACAAGGTTGGCCTGATATCAATCAATCAATCGTATTTATTGAGCACTTATTGTGTGCAGAGCACTGGGAAGTACAAGTACAAGTTGGCAACATATAGAGACGGTCCCTACCCAACAGTGGGCTCACAGTCTAGAAGGGGGAGACAGAGAACAAAACCAAACATATTAACAAAATAAAATAAATAGAATAGAATAGAATGATATCTAGATTTCTGCCAGCAGCGCTGCCAGCAGCGCTCTGCGGCTCGTGCACAAGAGCAAAGGAAGCGAACTGTGGAGGTGACCCAGGGCTGTGGGTTAGTGGTACAAGATCGATGAAGGGATGGGGAGAGAGTGAACTGAGTTCAATAGGGAGGGTGGTGTTGAGAATGTCAATTTGGTCATCAAGAGAAGGTAGTTTGGGTATGGAGGCTAATAGGGATATGATGAAGTGAGAAAATTAGATGAGGTCAAAAGATTGGCGGCCTCTGTGGGGAAACAGCACAGGTAGGGACCGTCTCTATATGTTGCTGACTTGTACTTCCCAAGTGCTTAGTACAGTGCTCTGCACACAGTAAGCATTCAATAAATACGATTGAATGAATGAATGAATTTGTGGGGTGGAAGTGTTTGGAAGAGAAGTCAGGTGAAGAGATTTTGGTCAGATAGAGGGATTTCAATATTGCTGAGGGTAGAGATTGTGCAGGGACTACAGATGATGAGATCAAGTGTTTGACCAAGTTGTTGAATGGGCGAGCTGGGGTGGAGCAGGAGGTCAGTGGAGTTGAGGAGTGACAGAAAGCGGGGAGAGGAAGGGTCATCAGGACCATCTATGTGGATATTGAAGCCTCCAAGGATCAATGTAAGAATGGAGAAAGAGAGAAGGAATGTCAGAAAGGGATCAAAATGTTTCAAAAAATTGAAGGTGGGGCATGGGGGGTGGTAGATGACTGTTACTAGAATCTGGAGTAGGTGGTAGAGGAGGAAGATATGAGCTTCGAAGGAAGGAAAAGAAAGGGATGGGGGAGGTGGAATAGTGCGAAAGCAGCATTGGGGCTTTAGAAGGAAGCCAACACCCCCCCCCCCCTTTCCCAGTGAGTCTGGGAAAGTGGGTGAAGATGAGGCCCCTTTTAGAGAGAGTGGCAGAGGTGACCATGTCCTCTGGGGAGAACCACACTTCACTAATGGCAAGGAGCGCAGTGATTGGGTCTGGAACAGATAAAGAATGAAGGGAAGCTTCTCCTTGATGGAACAGGAGTTCCACGGGCTGCCCTTGGTGGCAGAGGGGATGGTGTGAGGGATGGGGAGGCAGGATGGGGAGGTATTGGATGGAGGCTGGGAGGAGAGGGTGTGTGGGGAGGGGAGGACTGGGGTGGGCTGATAGGAGGGTGGGGATTGAGGAGTCATGGTCAGGTCAGGGAAATTTAAGGGTTGTAGGTAAAGTCATTAACAGCAATAACTGCTTAATTGAGTGATTCTCTGAGGGGATTCATTCATTCATTCATTCAATTGCATTTATTGAGTGCTTACTGTGTGCAGAGCACTGTACTAAGTGCTTGGGATGTACAAATCTGCAACATATAGAGACCGCTCCCTACCCGACAGCGGGCTCACAGTCTAGAAGGGGGAAATAGACAATAAAACAAAACAAGGAGATAGGTGTCAATACCATCAGAATAAATAGAATTATAGTTATATACACATCATTAATAAAAGAAGTAGAGTAATAAATATGTACAAATAAAATAAACAGAGTAATAAATATGTACAAATATATACAAGTGCTGTGGGGAGGAGGGCGATGGGGAAGGGAGGAGGAGGAGAGGAATAAGGGGGGGTGCAGTCTGGGAAGGCCTCCTGGAGGAGGTGAGCTCTCAGTAGGGCTTTGAAGGGAGGAAGAGAGCTAGTTTGGTGGATGTGTGGAGGGAGGGCATTCCAGGCCAGAGGTAGGATGGGGGCCAGGGGTCGACGGCGGGACAGGCGAGAACGAGGCACAGTGAAGAGGTTAGCAGCGGAGAAGTAGAGTGTGAGGGCTGGGCTGTAGAAGGAGAGAACGGAGGTGAGGTAGGAGGGGGCCAGACGAAGAAGATCCTTGAGGCTGAGAGTGAGGAGTTTTTGCTTGATTGGAGGGTTGATAGGCAGCCACTGGATATTTTTGAGGAGGGGAGTGACATGCTCAGAGTATTTCTGTACAAAGATAACCCGGGCAGTAGAATGAAGTATAGACTGAACCTGGGAGAGACAGGATGTTGGGAGATCAGAAAGGAGGCTGATGCAGTAATCCAGTCGGGATAAGATGAGAGACTGAACCAGCAAGGTAGCGGTTTGGATGGAGTGAAAAGAGAGGAAAGAGGAAAGGAGATTGCTGAATTAGGAGCAGGTCCTTGAGTCCTTGGGAGTGAAGAGGCCAGTTTTTAGGAGAAAACAGGGGGTGGGCTCATGTGAAAGCAGGCAGCCATTGATATGTACAAATCTGGGTCATAGTCAACTGAGGGCTGGCAGCCAAATCCTTATCTGTGTTCTCCATGGTCAAATCAGGCCTTACTGCATGGGAGGGGGATGGTGAAGAAATGGATGCCTCTTGACTTCAGCAGATCAGGAACAAAAATTCAGAGTACAGGCAGACAGATGGATGGTAGGCAGTGGTTCTGATGACCGATGACCTGGTCTGGTTGAGGCCTCTTGGCAGAGATCTCGGTGTCCTTGGGCAGGTCTCTGTCCCGGGTAATGGCCCATGGTCCGTGCCAGTTTGTGGCCACTTGGCGGAGAGATTTCAGTGTGTAATAGAGACAGGAGGAATTAAGATTTAGTATTTCTTTAAAAATACAAATTCTCCCCTGAGGGCTTAATTAATAACTGCCTCAAATCTAAATATATAATGCCAACCAAAGGGAACTAAATACAAATTACAAGTGTTTTTATTGGTGACAAATCTAGTAATATGTGTCCTCACTGATTTGCTAAGACCATTAAAAGCAGAGTATAAAAAATTCCACACCTGTAATTCGAGAGTAATTTGTATGTCCTTGAATATTTCTGTTTTTAAAATAGGAATGTTTGAAAATGGCAAGAATAATAATGCACATTATTACAATATAAATGGTTTCATATAGCTATTTTTACTTGCATTAATAGTACATTCCATATACTGTAATATTTTACATTTTACTGGAAAGAACTGGAATTTAAACAGTTTGATTTTCATCCAAAAGCTTTAAAAGCAGTTTTGTATCCCTTGAATTGCTTTCATTACTCATTAGATACAGTTTCTTATCTTTTGCCCTTTCAAAAAGCTAAAGGATATTTTGTATAATGTTAAATCCTTGCTTCTTTCAAAGGTAAGAGCATTTGCCTGTTTGAGGACCCTAAGTTTAAAATAATTTGGAAGAAAGACAAAATTTGTTTTCCTTGGCATATCCTGGGCTCAGCCTTTTTCCATTTCTGATATCATCAAGACATTTTCTGTTCTAACAAATTGCATGGTCTCTACTATTTACTGCATGTACTTTTAAATTATTTGTTAAAGAACTTTATGTGTATTTTGGTTCACTTCATTCTATCGTCAAAGAATTTATTGCCCTGGCTGCATTTTCAGTAAGTCATTACCAGCCATTACAGTGCTGCTAAGTTGGAAAAATATAGAATTTTAAAGTACTGATTTTTCCATCAAAACTAGGATCTTCTTGAAAGAACTCTTTGATCTTGATTATATACATTATTTATTCTTTCATTAAATATGTTCACATGAGTTTCTTTTCAAATCTGAGATTAAACGTTCTAGTTCTGTTTGTTCCCATTACGGGTTAATTGTTTCACTTCTTGAACCCCTCTATCCCTCATTCTGGAACTTTCTGATCACTCTAATTAGGACATGATCTTTTAGATTAGAATCTACTGGTCCCCAAGTCACTAGTTGCCCATTCTACCCGCTTTTTTATCCAGTGCTCCCATCCTCCTTTTGAATAATAATACTAATAATGCCTCATTTTTTGTAGAGCATATTGATTTTTCCTAAGCACTTGCACATCAGTTACCTCATTTTATCCTTGTTAGGTACAGAGAGAGGAAAGATTTATTTTCCTCCACTTCTCAGATTCAGAAACTGAGGCCCAGAGAGTATCTTGCTCCAATATCACACAGCAGGCCAGGGGTAGTACTGAAAGTTGAAATATGGTCTCTTGCTTCCCAGCGCCATGCTTTTTTTGCTGTAACATGCTACTTCCCTTAAAGGGTCTCTCCATGACACAGAGGATCTCAAGTGTGAAGAAATGGGTTTAAAATAAGGTAGGCAAGAGTTCAGATGGACATACACTGAGAGGGACTGTGGATTCTCCATTCCTGGAGATGGTTGAGAAAATAGGAACATATTTTTGCTGACTTTGGTGGAAAATGAGCCCTATATGTAAAAACATTTAAAGAAATCCTCCCACGTGCACTTAATAACATGATGCACTCACTTGTTGCATTCTGAGCCACATGTCTGGCTGGTGTTGTACAAACCACTAGAACTAAAATCAATTCATGCACATAGTTTCTCAGGACTGAGGTTCATCCATCATTTCTGAAGGGAGACTCCATCATCACCAAGCATCTACGCAAGAGATCACAGATTAGTGCTGATGCTGTACTATTGCAGCATCAATAGCCAGTAGGCAGTTGTCTTTATAGTCATTGTGATCTTTGCTGCCCACATTAGCCAGCTATTTTTCAGGATTCCTGCTGGGCCTGTTCACCTCACAGACTGTCATAAGTGTCTCTTCTGTCAGAAACCTTCCCCACTGTTGATCCCAGAAGGCAGAACATGGATTAGAACTAGAGGTTTGGCCTGGGAGTCAGAGGACCTGGGTTACTATCCCAGGTCTTTCACTTGCCCGTTGTATGACCTTGGACAAATCAACTTCTCTGGGCCATAGTTTTGTCATCTGTAAAGTAGGGATTCATTACCTTGTTCTCTCTCCTATTTAGTCCAGGAGCTCCATAAGGGACAGGGACTGTGTCAGTCCTGATTATCTTGTATTTGCCCCAGGGCTTAATGTGCTGCTTGGCACATATTAAGTGTTTAACAAATACTATGATTATGAGTTTTAACAATAATAACTTAGGTCTCTTTGGTATTCTTTCCACTGGCCAAATACCTGGAGGCAGGGAACTTGATCAAATGACCTCTTGGGGTTCCCCTTGAGCTTTATGATTGTATGAATTCCAAATAACATTGTCTATATTACTTTCTTTTCCCTTTCTATACCCCTAAGTATCCCGTTTGTTTTTTAAACTATTTTTGTTCACAAAGACAGTCGTCTGCATTCAAATGTCTAGATGAATTCTTAGAGAAACTTGCAAGCAATGTACAAGGTGAATGGACTAATTTTGCACTACACAGTCCTCATATTCATTCAAACTGAGTTTCACTGGCCATGAGTTGAACAGTTCTGAGTATGTTTGAATCCTTCTGGGATTTCTGGCAACCTTCCTCATTGCTTTACTAACCGAAAAGATTCAGGGCTAAATATTCAATCAATCTTAGTCTGCACTGTAATTACTGCATTTTTACAAAAAAACCCACACACTTTTTTCTACCAAAAATCAATCAATCAATTGTCTTTTTGAGTGGTTACTGTGTGCAAAGCACTGCACTAAATGTTTTGGAGAGTTCAATGATACAACAGAGTTGGTAGACAGTTCCCTGTCCATAAATCTAGAGGAGGAGACAGACAATAATATAAATAAATGAATAAATTATGGTTATGTACATAACTACTATGGGGCTGAGGGTGGGGTAAATATCAAGTGCTTAAGGGGTACAGAGCCCAGTATAGGTGATGCAGAAGGGAGAGGAAGTTGGGGAAAAGAAGGCTTAATCAGGGAAGGCCTAAAAGGTTCCTGGGAGACTTAGAAACAAACAAAATAGCATAGTTCAGTAACGGTGCTTTATTAAATGCAGAAAGAACACGAATTAGAAAATAAAAACAAAGGAAATGAATTTGTTTATCTCCAGAAGATTCAGGCTCTAGAGGTTCTGATTCCAGTCACACTGCGATGTGGTGCTATATACTCTTTGAATGCATGATGCTTCTCACACACAATCTTAATTCTTAGAACCAGCCTTACTCCCAGGCAAGTAAGGGTTTTCCCTCACAGTAAAGATGAGTTTCGAACAGGGCCATGTTTAGGGTGGGGTGGAACTGTTTAGGGTGGGGTGGAGTCTGAGATGTGACCCAGGGGAAGCCCTGAGTCAAGGTATATACCTTAGGGAAGCAGCATGGCTCAGTGGAAAGAGCCTGGGCTTGGGAGTCAGAGGTCATGGGTTCTAATTCTGCCTCCACTGCTTGTCAGCTGTGGGCAAGTCACTTCACTTCTCTGGGCCTCAGTTGCCTCATCTGTAAAATGGGGATTAAGACTGTGAGCCCCACATGGGATAACCTGATCACCTTGTATCTACCCCAGCACTTAGAACAGTGCTTGGCACATAGTAAGCGCTTAACAAATACCAACATTATTATTATTATTGTATGTGTATAGGGGAATTCAAAATCTAGGGGGGGATTAGGGTGGGTGTGGTGAGGAACAGCACTCTCCCCAGCCTCTATCTCCACCAGATGGACAGGTGAATTCTCCAGATTCCTGCCATCCTCCATCGTGACTCCCTGGGTCCCTACTCCTGGCATGCCTCATGCATACCAATCTGCTGCAGAATGCTCCCCAGCCTCATTTACTGTACCATTATGTTGCTTTCCTGGGATTCCTCACAGGTAGTTGGACTCTGAGCCGGGAGGTGCCTGAAATTTTACTCCTTTAATGACAGTACATTACTGAACTTTGTAAGTGCTTAACAAATGCCATTATTATTATTAATATTATTATTATTATTATTATTATGAATAAGCCCTTACTGTGTGTAGAGCAATTAATCAGTCCAGAGGAGAACAAGGAGAGGACAGAGTCAGTGAAGCCAAGGTTGGATAACGTTTCCAGGAGAAGGGGTTGGTCTGCAGTATCAAAGGCAGCTGAGAGTTAGAGGAAGATTGGGATGGAGTAGAGGCCATTGGATTTGGCAAGAAGGAGATCATTGGTGACCTTTGAGAGGGCGGTTTCTGTGGAGTGAAGGGGATGGAAGCCAGATTGGAGGCGGTCAAGGAGAGAATTGGAGGAGAGGAACTTGAGATAGCAGGTGTAGACAACTCGCTCAAGGAGTTTTGAGAGGAATGGTAGCAGAGAGATGGGGTGAGAGCTGGAGGGAGCTGTGGGGTCAAGGAAGGGTTTTTTTAGGATAGGGAAGACATAGGTATGTTTGAAAGCAGTAGGGAAGAAACCATTGGAGAGTGCGTGGTTGGAAATGGCTCTTAGGAAGGAAAGAAGGGAGCGAGTGAGAGTTTTAATGAAGTGTGAAGGAATCATGTCAGATGCACAGGTGGAGGAGGTGGCTTTTGAGAGAAGGCAGGGGATCTCCTCTAAAGATACTTCTGGAAAGGATGGGGAAGTTGAAGAGGGGGCTGGGATGGGGAGGGACTGAGGAGGGGGAGAAGGAATTTTAGGAAGCTCACACCTGGTGGTGTCAGTTTTCTTAATAGAGTAAGTGGCCAGGTCACTGGGGGCAAGGGATGGGGGAGGTGGAGGACAGGAAGCCCGAGGAGGGGGTTAAATGTCTGGAACAACTGGCAAGGGTGGTGGGCATGGATATCAACATGGGTGGAGAATAGCTCAATGACAAGTCCTTGTCACCAATTTAATGTCATGAGCCCCGACAAAGATCCTTGCCCTGCCTGGCCTCCCCCTGGCTGCAAGGATTCACCTCACCCAGATTCCTGCTCCCCTCAGATGAGATCCTTGGATTCACCTCACCCAGATTCCTATTCCTCTGGGATGAGATCCTTGGATTCACCTCACCCACTTGCCAGCCTTAATTAACTGGGAGCTCCTACTAGGTTAGGCATTCACTGACGTGTTCAAAAAATGAACTACCAAACCAAACCACCACTGAATGCAGTGGAAAGCTTTAGACTAATAGTCTAATTGAAGGGGTAAATACATACATGCACACACACACACCAACAAACATACATAGATATAGGTATCCATCCCATGGTTTTGCCCAAGTTTGTGGGGATGGTCTCACATCAGAGGAATTCAGGGAGTCCAGCTGCTCGGGGAGGCCAGACTGACTTGCAATGGCTGTGAGTGGTGGCCAAACTATGGTCCCGTTCTTAACTCAGAGACCATGCTTGTACATGATGGCTATT
This sequence comes from Tachyglossus aculeatus, assembly GCF_015852505.1. NCBI lineage: Eukaryota > Metazoa > Chordata > Mammalia > Monotremata > Tachyglossidae > Tachyglossus > Tachyglossus aculeatus. Next base: position 14,899,887 of record NC_052099.1, read on the forward strand.
GCTCTCTCGTTGTCTCAGCGGTTCTTGATTTGCTGTTTCAGGCATTGCAGCAGTTCCTGATCCACTGTTTCAGGTGTTGCAGCGGTTCCCGATTCACTGTTTCGGGCATCTCAGCGATTCCTGATTGCTCCAGGTCCACTACTGGATAAAACAAGGAGGGAAGGCTACTTCTCCCTCTGTGCCCACCCCGCAGACTGGCTTTGCAATGGTCTGCCCTGCAGCCTAACAGCCTAGTTACTTCTCAAATTCATTCCTCCATGTTGTTGTTCACGAGTTCAAAAAAAGTCACTCATGAAAAGGCTTCTTGATCAACAAAATGGCTTCCCGCAAACTCACCACAATAGGTGACTCAGGAAGGAGGGATAGTAGGGGAGATATGGGCTTATTCAGTGAAGGGCTCTTGGAGGAGATATGATTTTTAGGAGGACTTTGAAGATGGGGAGAGTGGAGGTCGTTGGATGTGAAGGGTGAGGGAGTTTAAGGCCAGAGGGAGGGTATAAACAAGGGGTAAGTAGCAAGATAGACAAGATCAAGGTACAGTGAATAGTAAGGGCTTAATCAATACTAGTACTAGCACTACTACTACTAGTACTAAAGCAGAACTAGCTGGCCTTAGCCAACTACTCTCATTACCAACAGCACTTTTGTCAGTTGCTCAAAAAATGCTTAATTCACACCTAGGGAAAGGCCTAGGTATTTGGAAAATTGACTCAGCTCAATTGTAAACTGCTTGAGGGCAGGGATCATGTGGACTAATTCTGTTGCATTCTCCCAAGTGCTTAGTACAGTGCTCTACCCAGAGTAAGCACTCAATAAATTATTGGTTGAATGAATAATTACGTGGGACAATCTAATCAATGTCTCCATTTGCATCTGAAAAAAGTCCTTTTGTAGTCAGAAATGAAAGTCACTGAATGCTTCAGTGATTTTAAGTGCAAAATTGAAGCCACTTTCAAAAAAGACCCACAGGGGCAGTAAAATATGAAAGTTCAGGGTACTGCACCAGGGCTGACACAACTCAAAAGCAAGCACAATGGAATATACAATGATGTGAATACATGGGGACAGGCATAGATGTGGAGATAATTTCATAATGGAAAATTCCATTTTAGATCCAAATTTATATGGGACAAGTCTAATTTTAAATTGAAGTTAGCATTAGCAGGGACGGCCATGCTAGGAAGACAAGTCTTTCCAGAGCTACCATGACTAACTGCACTGCAGAACACACCCCCTGAAATCTGATGTCAGCATGTCCACTAGTTTGATAGCATTTCTGGATTTGCCATCCTCCAGCCTTATCCTTTCTTCACCCTGCTGCCATTCCAGGGAACCTTGATCTAGATATCCTTTTGTGTTTGCAAATGCCACTACTGATGGGAAGACCTCATACATCCCTGGAGGTGTGACTGAAAAGATGGATGCATGACTGACACTTCCTTCTGCATCATGTGCAGAAAAAACATGGCCTAGCGGAAAGTGCATGGGCCCGGGAGTCAGAGGATCTGGGTTCAAATCCTGATTCTGTCACTTGCCTGTTGTGGCGTGGACTTCACATCTCTATGTCTCAGTTATCTCATCTGTAAAATGGGGATTAAATCTTCCTCTTGCCTGATTAGGCAGAGATTGGGTCCAACCGCACTATCTTGTATCTACCCCAGCCCTTGGTACAGTGTGTGACACATAGCGAGCACTTAATAAGTACTGTATTCTTTTAAAGACAGTTTCTCTTTGTCATTGTGCCACAAGATTAGCATTCACCAGGCATGGTGCTGCGGTGAGCCAGTTTTGATTTGGATGAGTCAGGCACTGTTTTGGATTCCTTCGTTAGGTTAGCTTCTCTCCCATTTGGAGTGAGCAGGAGCTGCTCAGACTCCCACCATGTCAGTGAATGCCACTGCAGTCTCATGGATGAGTTAATGGCCAATATCTTGAACAGCCTACCTGAGTAAGATTTTAGGTTAAAGTAGAAGGTATACCAGCATGAGTAGGGCATGGGCTTGGGTTAGTTTTCCAGAAGTGATGATAGTCCTCATGCTGAGCTATTCACACTCTGTGGAAACCAACTCATAAACAGCCTTACTCCATTTCATTTTCAGTCTCCATTTTGCATCAATCTACCTTGTTTTCCTTCAGCCACACCCTTCCCCTGTAGTCGATTTCAGTCATACCTTACCCCTCCCACCAAATTCAGCCACACCCTGTCATTTGTTAAGAAAACTGGAGCCACACTTGACTGGATTTTGTTGGTGGTGTAAAGGAACACCACTCCCTCCACAGACTATAACTAGCTACCTTTCCCACCTTTAGGCGATAAGGTTGAGCCCGCTTTTAGGGCAACAGGCTCTCTCTGTGCTCACCCATACAGATCTGTATTAAATGTTGCAATAAAAGACTCCTTGTGCTTGATTTTTTTAAAATTTTGACTCCACACCTGGGGGGTCATCCGGGATCCACGTGACTTCATGGGAAAGGCCTGTTTGGGACCTGTTGGACCGAGGACTCTCTGCACACCTAGGTTAGGGAGCCTTTGAAATCTCTTGGCAGAGAACCTCCCTGGTCCACCAGACCCTTGGCTTTAGGTCTCCCTGGCCACCGTGAATCCATTCAGTCCAGCACAAGAAAAAATGGGGAAACCAATTTTTTTCTTCGGGGTGAACTCCATAAGAACTGAATTTTTTGGAGGGGTGGACCCCTCAAGAACTGAATAAGGTATTTACGGAACTGGGGGAATATGCTGGCTGCCTGAGCCCCCCTTTTCCTCTGCTCCTCCTCCCCTCCCCATCACCCCTACTCCCTCCCTCTGCTCTACCAACCTCCCCACCCCACAGCACTTGTGTATATATGTACATATTTCTTATTCTATTTATTTTATTAATGATGTGTATATATCTATAATTCTATTTATTTATATGGATGCTATTGATGCCCGTGTACTTGTTTTGTTTTGTGATCTGTCTCCCCCTTCTTGAGGGGGGTGTTAAAGGTCTGAAACAGCTGTTGTGAGCCCTTAGGGGGCATCTCTGTGAGCCCGTTGTTGGGTAAGGACCGTCTCTATATGTTGCCAACTTGTACTTCCCAAGCACTTAGTACAGTACTCTGCACACGATAAGCACTTAATAAATATGATTGAATGAATGAATCTCTTCACAGCTTCCCACCTCCATTGCACACACACACAAAATACAACAACAGGACAGGACATGGTTAAGAAGGGAAAGGGGTTTATTGTATGGGGTATCAAGGGATTTTAGCAGTTTATCATAGGGTACAGCAGGGAGTCTTTCTCCAGGTAAGCCAGATGAGAGGGCCCCACTTGGTCTTCCAACAACACTACACAATCACTAGGGTCGGTTCACAGTGGCCCACTTGCATTAGAGGTCAGGCTGGTCACAGCCGTAGCTAGCGGACAGGTCCTGGGCATCTTGATAACTGGTACAGTCCCAGACCTGGTGTGGTGATTTATATTCAGAAACTCTGGAAAACTTTCACACTTACACAATTAAGTGGGGTTGGTGCAAGTGGCCTAGCATATTCCCAGACTGCCAGACTGAGCACCCCTTTTCCTCTGCTTCTCCTCCCCTCCCCATCACCCCTACGCCCTCCCTCTGCTCTACCCTCCTCCCCACCCCACAGCACTGTGTATATATTTACATATTTCTTATTCATATTTCTGCTCTTCCCCCCTCCCTCCCCCCCGCCCCCCCACAACCATCTCTTGTTCCTAATGACTTGGACATTTACATTATTGGTGAAAATGAAACCATTAAGCATAGTCTTCCTAAAATCTCCCGTGCCCACTCCACTCCCTCCCACCTCCTACCTCTTTCAACTTTCCCATCTCTCCCAGCAGAATTCCAAGAGGAGATCTCCCACCTCAAATTTTATCCCCTCTGCCTGTGCCTCTTACTCCATCCCTTCTCATATTATCAAAACATTGCCCACTCCCTTCTTCCTTCCCTGATGCCAGCTTCAATCACTTATTTTCCAATGTCTCTTTCCCCACTGCTTTCAAACATGACCATATTCATTCATTCATTCATTCATTCAATCGTATTTATTGAGCACTTACTGTGTGCAGAGCACTGTACTAAGCGCATGGGACGTACAAGTTGGCAACATATAGAGATTGTCCCTACCCAACAGTGGGCTCACAGTCTAGAAGGGAGAGACAGAGAAGGGGGAGAGGAAGGAGGGGGCTCAGTCTGGGAAGGCCTCCTGGAGGAGGCCTCCAGGAGGGGACCGTATATTCCCCTATCCTAAAAATCTCTCCCTTGATTCCATGGCACACTCCCGTTATACCTACCATTCCTCTCCAAATTCCTTGAGCGAGTTGTCTACACTTGCTCCTCCTCACCGTGCCTCGTTTTCATTCATCCATTCCTTCATTCATTCATTCATTCATTCAATCGTATTTATTGAGCGCTTACTCTGTGCAGAGCACTGTTCTCGCCTGTCCTGCCATCGACCCCCGGCCCACAACCTCCCCCTGGACTGGAATGCCCTCCCTCCATACATCCACCATCCCCATTTTGCAGATGAGGGAACTGAGGCCCAGAGAAGTGAAGTGACTTGCCCAAAGTCACACGGCTGACAAGTGGCAGAGCCAGGATTTGAACTCATGACTCACTCCCTTCAAAGCCCTATGGAGAGCTCACCTCCTCCAGCAGGCCTTCCCAGACTGAGTCCCCTCCTTCTTCTCCCCCTCCTCCCCCTCCCCATCCCCCCACCTTACCTCCTTCCCCTCCCCACAGCACCTGTATATATGTATATATGTTTGTACATATTTATTACTCTATTTATTTTATTTGTACATATTTATTCTATTTATTTTATTTTAATATGTTTTGTGTTGTTGCCTGTCTCCCCCTTCTAGACTGTGAGCCCACTGTTGGGTAGGAACCGTCTCTAGATGTTGCCAACTTGTACTTCCCAAGCGCTTAGTACAGTGCTCTGCACACAGTAAGCACTCAATAAATACGATTGAATGAATGAATGAATGCTTCAACTTCCTCTTCTTCAACTCTCTCCTCGACTTCCTGGAATCTAGCTTCCACCCCTTTTGCTCCCCAGAAATAGCCATCTCTAGAGTCACCAGTGTCCTCCTTCTTGCCAAGTACAATGACTGCATCTACATTCTAATCCTCCTAGACTTTTCTGCTGCCATTATCACTGTGGACTACCCACTTCTCCTGGAAACATTATTTAAACTGGGCTTCACTGATACTGTCCTCCCTTGGTTCTCCTCCTATCTCTCTGACTGCTCCTTCTCAGTCTCTACTCCTTCCTAATCCTCTTCTACCTCTCAGCTGCCTTTGACACTGTTGACCACCTCTTTCTCTTAGAAATATTATCCATTGGCATCACTGACCTTGTCCTCTCCTGGTTCTACTCTTATTTCTCTGGCCACTCATTCTCTGTCTCCTTTGCAGGCTCCTCTTCTGCCTCCCACCACCCTAACTGTGGAAGTCCCTCAAGGTTCAGTTCTATTCTCCATCTACACCCATTACCTTGGAGAACTCATTCACTCCCATACTTTAAACTACCATCTCTATGCAGAAGATTCCCAAATCTACCCTTGATCCTTTAAATCCCTTTAGAACTTTTTAGAATCCCTCGTCCCCCTCTCCATCCCCCATCTTACCTCCTTCCCTTCCCCACAGCACCTGTATATATGTATATATGTTTGTACATATTTATTACTCTATTTATTTATTTATTTATTTTACTTGTACATATCTATTCTATTTATTTTATTTTGTTAGTATGTTTGGTTTTGTTCTCTGTCTCCCCCTTTTAGACTGTGAGCCCACTGTTGGGTAGGGGCTGTCTCTATATGTTGCCAACTTGTACTTCCCAAGTGCTTAATACAGTGCTCTGCACACAGTAAGCGCTCAATAAATACGATTGATTGATTGTTTGATACTCACTCCAGCCCCACGATACTTATGTAAATATTTTTATACTCTACTATTTCCCCTATCCCTAATGCATTTTCACATCTGTCTCCACCTATACTTGTAAGCTCCTTGTTGGCATATATTGTCAGCCAACTCTGTTGTACTGTACTTTCCTGAGTACTTAATACAGTCTCTGCACACAGTAGGAGTTAAATATGATTGATTGATCGATTGATCTACCTCTTCAGTCCTGACCTCTCCCCTTCTCTTTAGTCTCACATTTCCTCCTGTCTTCAGGATTTATCTGCTTGAATGTCCTGGTGACACTTCAAACTAAACATGTCCAAAACAGAACTCCTCATTTTCCAGCCAAATCCTGTCCTACCTCTGACTTTCGCATCACCATAACCATAACATAACCATCTTCTCTGTCACACAAGCCTGTAACCTTGGCATTATCCTCAACTCATCCTCTCTCATTCAATCCACACATTCAATTTGTCACAAAATCCTAATGATTCTACTTTCACAGCATCTCTAGAATCTACACTTTCCTCTCCATCCAAACAACTACCATGCTAATCCAAGTACTTATCATTTGCTGCCTTGACTACTGCATCAGCCTCTTCACTGAAGTCCCTGACTCCTGTCTTTTCCCTTTCCAATCCATACTTAACTCTGCTACCTGGATCATTTTTCTGAAAAAACGTTCAGTCCATACCTCCCCTCTCCTCAAAGACCTCCGGGTAGTTGCCCATTCAACTCCATATCAAACAAATGATCTTTACCATCACCTTTCTGAAACTTAATCAGTTTTCCCCCTCCTACCTAAACTTACTGACCTACTGCAAACTAACCCATACATTCTGCTCCTCTACTACCAACCTACTCTCTGTACATCGATTTAATCTATCCCACCCTGTCCATGTCCTCCCATTTACCTAAAACTCCTTCACCCTTCATTTTTGACAATCAATCAATCACATTCGTTGAGTGCTTACTGTGTGCACAACACTGTACTAAGCCCTTGTACAATATAACAGAGTTAGTAGACATACTCCCTGCCCACAACAAGCTGACAGTCTAGAGGGGGAGACAGACATTAATATAAATAAATGAATTATGGACATGTACATAAGTGCTGTGAGGCCAAGGGAGAGGTGAATGACGGGTGCAAATCCAAGTGAAAGGGCAAAGCAGAAGGGAGTGGGGAAAAGGAAGGGAGGGCTTTGTCAGGGAAGGCTCTTGGAGATGTGCTTTTAATAAGATTTTGAAGGTGGGAAGAGTGATCATCTGTTGGATGAAAAGAGAGAAGGTGTTCCAGGCCAGAGGCGAGAGGTTGGCGATGGAGTGGATTGGCATTAGAGGAGTGAAGTTTGCCAGCTGGGTTGTAGTAGCAAAGCAGTGAGGTGAGGTAGGAGGGGGCAAGGTAATTGAGTGCTTTAAAGCTGATGGTAAAGGAGTTTCTGTTTTATTCTGAAGTGGATGGAGAATGACTGGAGGTTCTTAAGGAGATGGGAAATGTGGAGTGAATGGTTTTGTTGAAAAATGATCTGAACAGTAGAGTGAAGTATGGATTGGAGTGGGGAGAGACAGAAGGCAGGGAGGTCAGCAAGGAGGATGATGCAATAATCAAGGCAGGATAGGATAAGTGTTTGGATTAAAGTAGTAGTGGTTTGGGTGGAGAGGGAAGGATGTATTTGAGCTGTATTCTGAAGGTTGAACCAACAGAATTTAGTGCAGATTGAATATGCAGGTTGAATGAGAGAGATGAATCTATAATAATGCCAGGTTTATGGGCTTGTGAGTCAGGGAGGGTGGTGGTACTCTCTACAGTGATGGGAAAGTCAGCAGGGAGAAGAGGATTTGGGTGGGAATATGAGTTCTGTTTTGCACATGTTAAGTTTGCAGTGTCGGTGGGACATTGAAGTAGAGATGTTCTGAAGGCAGGAGGAAATGCGAGACTGCTGAGAAGGAGAGAGATCAGGCCTGAGTGTGTAGATTTGGGAATCATCTGTATAGAGATGGTGGTTGAAGCCATGGAAGCAAATATGTTTTCCAACTGCCACTCTTCCCACCTTCACATCTCATCTCCTTCAAGAGGCCTTCCCTGATTGTCATCATTTCCTCTTTCCATCCTCCCCTGTGTGTCGACCATACATTTGGCTGTGTCCCTCATATAAGCACTTTGCTACTCACCCTAGCCCCACAGCACTCCTGTAAATATCTTTATACTCTATTATTTCTCCTCTTCTATTTATTTTAATATTTTAGTATATTTCTCCTCCTGTCAACTCTATGCTCCTTGTGGACAAGGACACCAGCTCTATTTCACTGTACTTTCCTAAGCACTTAGTACAGTGTTCTGCACACAGTAAGTGCTCCGTAAATACTTGAATAACAGTGGAAATCTAAAGAGTAAGAGTCAGATGTTCAAAAAACTAAATTTTGGGATTTTTTGCAGGTTTATTCCTATTTCAAAAGGATGATTCTGGGTGTTTAAATCAGATTTAATTGGTAAAATCCCTTTAAACCTAAGTATATTTACACATTTATAGTAAACCTCTCGCTGTGACACCCCAGATACTCTAAACCCAGAATAACTGGAGAGAAAAGTGTAGTAGCATGAAAGGAAGAAAGATGAGTAGCCTATGGAGCTGGGAGCTAATTTGGAAGGATAGGGCCCATAAAAATCTCATTTGGAAAAGCAGTTGACACCTTTGGTCAGCAGACAAATCAGACAAGGAATCCAAGCTACCTCAAAATCTAACTCAGCCAGACTCAGGCCAAGTTCAGAAACTCCCATGCCTTCTCCAGTTTCCCTTTTAGGGATATTTTGGGGCTGTGACTTAGGTAACAGGATACTACTGTACATTTGTGGCTTTTTGTTCTAGTGGATTGCCTGCTGTAGTAGTAGAAGTAGTTTCATCACTGCCAAGAAAGGCCCTGTGGTAACCACCACCCTTCCTTCTGCCACCAAAGCATCCTTGCTCCTGACCTGCTCCTTACGTGCTGGGCCAGGGATAAAAGCTGCTCCCACCTGCTTACAGAATCCTTATGACCGCCAAGACTTTGAGCCTGTTTTGTCTGTTTCTGTTGGTTTAAATACTCCATCACTCCTTATATGTCTGCCTCTAATCCCTTCTCCTCACTAAAGCGGAGAAGCAGTGTGGCTCACTGGAAAGAGCATGGACTTTGGAGTCAGAGTTCATGGGTTCAAATCCCGGCTCTGCCAGTCATCAGCTGTGTGACTTTGGACAAGTCACTTAACTTCTCTGGGCCTCAGTTACCTCATCTGCAAAATGGGGATTAAGACTGTGAGCCTCACGTGGGACAACCTGATCACCTTGTAACCTCTCCAGTGCTTATAACAGTGCTTTGTACATAGTAAGTGCTTAATACATGCCATTATTATTATTATTATTACTAAAACTCTTAGATTGTAAATTCCACAAGGGTGTCCAATACCCACCTGTGTTTTCTCTCCCAGAGCTTAATATAGTGCTTTGCACAAAGTATTCATTAAGCACTTAATAAATACTATTACTACTATTACTACCATAGTAATAATGTTATTTATGGAGGTCCTATTGGGTGCAATGTATTGTACTAGTTGCATAATACAACAGACGCACAGGACACATTCCCTGCTCACAAGAATCTACGCACTCATTAGGGGAGTCAAAATTAAAGCAAATAACCAGAATACATAGTTGAATCAGAATCAGAATCGGAATCAGGATAAATGATTGAATGTACACTTGAATGCACACATATATACAAGTGCTGAGGATGATTATGAATAAATATGTAAGTGCTAGATGTGACCGTTGGGGTGAGGGGAGTTAAATGGGGAGAGTTTGTTGGAGGAGGTGGGATTTTAGGGGGGATTTGACCATGATGAGAGTGGTGGTCCAGTGGATATGGTGGGGGAGGTAGTTCCAGTTTGGAGGTTGGGGAGATGGGAGGGAGATAGGATTAGGAGTTTGGGAGGAAAAGTATGTGAGTTGGAGAGTAGGTTGTAAAGAGAGTTGATATATAAGATGGACAGAGTTGGTTGAGCCATGCTGGTCCTCTGAGACTCAGGGAAATCCTACTAATCTTGTTCCTCGGTGGCCTGTTCTGACTTACATCCACAGTCATGGGGGGATTGAGCTGTCAACTTTTTACATGCTCTGTAGCCATAAGTAAACTGATGGCCAGAGTGAATCCCTCCAGCACGCTCACTCGCAACAGATCCCTCCAGGGAACTTAAAGATTACTCAGTATGTTTTTCAAAGTCAGTTCAGGCCCGCTTGCTGGAGCCTCACATTTGCAAATCAGCCTTGCCTGGAAATAAAACCCTGGACCACTTCTAGGGTGTCCAGCAAAGGCGCTTGTGGAAACCCTGCACCTAGACTCATATGAGGTACCATAATACACTATGCTGAGCACAAAGGATTCCATGATTCTTTTGAGGATTTTGCTTCACAAAATGCTAATCAGGTGAAATCCTTCAAGATGATCCCATAACCAGCGCTTTATAGAGCCTCTCGGCTGGCTCTCTGCATATCAGCCAATCAATCAATAAATCAATTCATTCATTCATTCATTCAATTGTATTTATTTAGCGCTTACTCTGTGCAGAACACTGCATTTATTGAACACTTACTATGTGCAGAGCACTGCATTAAGCACTTGGGAGAGTACAATATGACACAGTTGGTAGACACAAGTCTGTGCCCACAAGGAGCTTTCGGTCTAGAGGAGGAAACAAATATTAAGATAGATAAATAAACTATGGCTATGTACATAAATGCTATGGTGCTGATGAAACAATTCAAGTGCCAGGGGTGGCACAGATGGGAGAGGGAGTAGAAGAAATCAGGACTTATTTGGGGAAGGCCCCTTGGAGGAGATATGCTTTTAATAAGTCTTTGAAGGTGGGGAAATTGATGGTCTATCGAATATGAAGGAGGAAGGAGTTCCAGGCCAGAAGCAGGACATAGGCGAGATAAATGAGATGGAGGTACAGTGAATAGGCTGGGGTTAGAGGAGTGCAGGAAATGTGCTGGGTTGCAGAAGGAAATCAGCTAGGTATGACGGGATGAGGGGAAGGTGATTGAATGATTGTATAGTTTAAATTACCAAGTCACTAGACCTTCTGAGGAGGGGCCAGTGCCAGGGAAGAGGATGGCAGGACTTTCTTTGAAGCTTGGGAGGAAGGAAGCCAAATTAACTGCAGGAGTGCATGGAATTTCTTCCACTTTCCCTGCTCATTATCCCAGGCTTCAGAGCAGGCAGGAACACCTGTTTTCATCCCCTGTCTCAGTTCATTTTTCCAGGTTTAAGAATGGTGGCTGCACAAGGGAATGCAGGAAAAGACATTTCCCTCCTCCTGGCTCATTTTCCAGGGTTCCAGAGCAGGCAGGGAAACATGTTTTACTACACTGTCCCGGTTCATTTTTCCAGGCTTTGGAGTGGTAGCTGCAGTGGGGGAAGCAGGAAAACATGTTTTCCTCTGCCGCCCTGGCTCATTTTCCCAGGTTCCAGAATAGGAAGGAAAATGCCTTTTCCTCCACTGTCCCAGCTCATTTTCCCGGGCTTTGGAGTGGCGGCTGCAGTGTGGGAAGCAGGAAAACACATTTCCCTCTGCTATCCTGGCTCGTTTTCCCAGGCTGATCCCCACAATGTCGGGGAGATCTGCCATTGCCACTGCCCTTCTACCATTATCACACTCAGGACTGCAGGAGGTGAGGGAAATGGAGTGGGCTTTTCCAGCAGGGTGCAGAGAGCTCTGGAAAGTTTGTACTGCCTGAGGTCCATTTCCCTATGGGACTGGCAGAAGAGACGAAATGAGAAGCCTCTTGTTTGTTTTCTTTTGATTTAAAAAAATGACAAAAAGAAAAATCCCCCAGGGCCAGTAGCGGTCTGAGGCAGGTGTGAGGAAAACTCTGTGGCCATTGCCCGGCTGAATGGGTTGCATGCTGGGAACAGGCCCTAGGCCTGTATCACATTTCATCGTACGATTGCGGCAGGAGAGGAAGCTTCATGTTGGACTGTAGTTCAGCTCCTTCACTTTGGAATTGGTAGAATCGATAGGTTGCCCCAGTCATCATCATCATCATCATCAATCATATTTATTGAGCGCTTACTGTGTGCAGAGCACTGTACTAAGCGCTTGGGAAGTACAAATTGGCAACATATAGAGACAGTCTCTACCCAACAGTGGGCTCACAGTCTAAAAGGGGGAGACAAAACCAAACATACTAACAAAATAAAATAAATAGAATAGATATGTACAAGTAAAATAAATAAATAGAGTAATAAATTTGTACAAACATATATACATATATGCAGGTGCTGTGGGGAAGGGAAAGAGGTAAGATGGGGGGTTAGAGAGGGGGACGAGGGGGAGAGGAAGGAAGGGGCTCAGTCTGGGAAGGCCTCCTGGAGGAGGTGAGCTCTCAGTAGAGCCTTGAAGGGAGGAAGAGAGCTAGTTTGGCGGATGGGCAGAGGGAGGGCATTCCAGGCCCGGGGGATGACGTGGGCTGGGGGTCGATGGCGGGACAGGTGAGAACGAGGTACGGTGAGGAGATTAGCAGCAGAGGAGTGGAGGGTGCGGGGTGGGCTGTAGAAAGAGAGAAGGGAGGTGAGGTAGGAGGGGGCGAGGTGATGGAGAGCCTTGAAGCTGAGGGTGAGGAGTTTCTGCCTGATGCGCAGATTGATTGGTAGTCACTGGAGATTTTTGAGGAGGGGAGTAATATGCCCAGAACGTTTCTGGACAAAGATAATCCGGGCAGCAGCATGAAGTATGGATTGAAGTAGGGAGAGACACGAGGATGGGAGATCAGAGAGAAGGCTGATGCAGTAGTCCAGACGGGATAGGAAAGGAAGAGGAGAGGAAAGGGCGGATCTTGGCAATGTTGCGGAGCAGTCAAATTCATAAGCCAAGCAAATGGCTCTTATGGAAATTGCAGGCCAGTCACAGACTTCTTCCGGACCTATGGCATAGCAGCTGAAAACTGGACAATCCAATATAAAATCAGATGACTGCCCACCCAACTTCCTGGCTTGCTTTTCTGTTCAACATGGACTGAGCTAGGTCACAGATGTGGTGTTGGCTCTATCCTACAACACACTTCCTCAGTTCATCCAGCTTCCCTGTGGTGAAACAATGATCCAGTGACACTAAGCCCCAGGAAGCAAAGCTCACCTAGTACCAGAGCACTAATGGCAATGCCAGACTGCCTGGTTCTATGACAAATTTAATTAATAACAAACAGAAAAAAAAAACAGAAGTTAAGAAAATAAATGCAACTGGAAGATCCAGGAAGAGTCCATAGGCTATAAAATAATCATGGATTTGGTGTCCCTCTGTTCTTTACATCTCGTATACTTCTTCACTGTGTAAAGTGAGGATACATACAAGGTGTGGAAGAATTGATGCTTCTAGATGATTCTTAACTTTCACATCACTTCAATTAAATCACCAACATCCATAATACGTAACCCTATTTTGGTCTCTTTATGCAACATAATTGCTTATATATTTTCCATTACTCTTTTAGAAATGCAGAGGACTGTGTACCAAGTGCAATTTCAAACCTAACAACATCTTCATGCTATAGTTGCTCATGCTAAATTGATTTTAGTTTTCATTATGCCTTTTTAAAAATGTATTCTTTCTTTCAAGTATTAAGCCAGTATATCAATTGATCAGTCAATCAATAGTATTTATTGAGTGCTTACTGTGTGCACAGCTCTGTACTAAGGTGCTTGGAAGAGTACCATATAAAGGAGTTGGTAGGCACATTCCCTGCCCACAAGGAGCTGAGAGTCAAGTTGACACGATTGGTAGATTGGCATAAAATGGGCTAATCCAAATATAAGAAAATATCTTGTTTTAAGTGCAACGTTAGAAGCAATGACCTCTATTCTCCCCAGTGCAATTTTCCTTTGCTCTACATTCCTTGGAGATGATGTAATGTGGTCTTACATATCTTATTTATGTCATTTTAATATCAACCATAATAGCAACATAAAGTTATCAAACTAAGGTCAACTCTTGCCAAAAGGGGAGGTGGTGCAGATCATTCAAGACAGGGGGAGGTTTGGGCTTTTGTCGGGGACTGGAATGGCAGAGAAGTGACCATAAAATTTACCTGAGGAGCAAGTTGAGAAAGTTACTGCTATGGAAAGCACATTTACAGGGGGTGAAAGTTGAAAAAAAACCAGCCTCGAAGAATCCCCAGAATAGATAATCCACTCATGAGCAACACAGACTTGGTCATGGTAGTGTCTTGTTTAACTAACAGACTAAAGGACACCCTCTCTTCCTCTCTCTTCTCCAGACTGCCATGCAAAGGTTTTTTAGGTTGTTTTTGTATTATATTATTTCATCTTTCCTCTTGCGTCTCTCACCATCCTTCCCCAGATTATGGGCTCCTGGATGGCCAGGAACCATGTCTAAATCTCACCCATGTATTTTTTCTTAGGGTTCTGTACAGTGCTTTGTACACTTAATAAATATCACTATTACTACTAGTACTCTAAAGACTTGTTTTAGGACTCAAGACTTGTTTTAGGACTCCCCAAATATCAAGTTTATGGCTAAGGGGGATTTATGCTCACATTTTGATGCCTGTATGAGTCCTCTCTGTTCATAGATCATCTGACATTTTGAGGAATGTGTAGACTGCAGGGGCATCACACAGTTTTGGCATGAGGACCAGTCAGGGCATGGTGGCTGGGGGCAAAGTTCACACCGATTCTACCCCTGAGAATCAGTTCTGGAACTTCTGCTCCCTCCCAGGGGGGTAGACTATAAGAGTTCCACTCTGGGCCCTATCCAGTCTAAAGATATTTTGTAAAATTAGCTAATTCTAGAACCCCTTCTGTGGTTCTGGCCCCCTTGTATTCACAGGAAATTTAGTGAGTTGATTTCAGACCTCCAGAAAAATGGCTTCACTGATTCCAGATAAGGAGACATGTGAAGTATCACATGTATTAAACCAGATATGCACGATAGTGATGATGTCATGGGTGCTATTTTGTGTAATCCCACAGCATTTCTAAGGAAGGGGGAACTCTAACCCCTGCCCCTCTTCCCCTCCATGCTCTGGAGCTTTTGTGTCCCACTCCTTGGTCAGTGTGAAGTCTGACCCACCATCTAAGCCATGGAACTTGGCAACAAAAGCCAGAGTGGAGGAAGGCTTAGTGCTTCAAATTTAAAAATGACAAAAAAGTGTCTAGTTCCATTCCTGGTACCAGACAGAGATCAGGCCAAATGAAATGAATGAATGGCCATCATATCTCCAGAGTGTTCCCAAAGGCCCTAAACTGGATCAGAATTGAGGGGTGCAGACCTGGGGCAGTCATGGGGTATGCCAAATGACTGTGTGCCTTTGGGTTGACCAAGGCAAATGGCCCAATATGGTTGACAATCAAGTATTCCAAAGGGATGACTAAACCAAAGCTAGTCCTTCAGGAAGCAATGGATTGCCCAAGCAACGGGAACCCTTGATGTTCCAGATAGGTCCAAACACTTGTGGGTATTGCAGTGATAGAACCACGTAGACTCTTCAATACCAAGGATGCCTTGGTCCAGGCCCAGACGTGTAGGAATACTGTCCTATGGGAATGGATTCCTAAGAGGAGCTCTGGCCAGGTCCAGACCCAACCCAAACCCAAAGGCTTAGATGAAATCAGACCACCCTTGTAAATATAGCTTTGTATGATTCTTTCTCCCAGTGGAATTTCAAATTAGTAACTGACACCTGCTATGGGTGGTGGAGGGGTGGAGAAGGAAGCTGCCAAATAATTCCATTACCTAAACTGAGCAACCATTTGGAATTTGGAGAGAACAAGGTTTACTACTTTTATAAACACTTATTTTTCTTCGATTTGAGTTTTCTCCATTTTGATTCAGGCTACCAATCATGCCATTTTAAAGTCCGTTTTGGTACTTGAAGGTCGGCATACATGTTTAACCAGACACACCCAAAAACTGAAATCAAAGTAGCGAGAGTAATTGAAGTGCAAAGATATCATTAGGTTCTCAATTGCACTTCTTACACCAGTCTCTGCACTTCACAGATTGGCAGATACAAGTGATTTCCAATTAGAAAGACATAATAATATTGCTTCTTAAATTATTCAGTTGAGTCAGGAGGCAGTATGGCCTTGTGGAAAGTGCATGGGACTCGAAGTCAGAGAGCTTGGGCTCTAATCCCAGCTCCGCCACTGACCTGCTGGATGAATTTGCACAAGTTGCTTGACCTCTCTGTGCCTCATTTTCCTCATTTGTAAAATAGGGATAAATTACCAGTTCTCCTTCCCTCTTAGACTGTGAGCCCTGTGAGTAACAGGGACTGTGTCCAATTTGATTATCTTATATTTAGCCCAGTGCTTGGCACATACTAAGTGTTTAATAAATTCTATCATTAAGGAGTTAAAAGAAGGAGGAGATGAAGAAGATTCCTTTGGAAGATTGATAAAAAAAGTGTGATGACTTTCAGGCCAAATGTTTTTCTTATTTAAAAATCAATATTTTCTAAATGGAGAAGCCACTTTGGACCGAGTTGTAGTATCAGTTACCGACTTCTATATCTGCTAAGTTGCAATGGTAAAATTTATAAAAGTTAAGTAAATTTAGCAATTTTAAGAAAACATTTCATGCAGAAACATCCAGTTAATCTAAATATTCTGGAACAATTCACACATAGGTGAATTTCATTGTTAATCAGCTTGAGCAGGGCTTGATGCAGGGTGGTAGGGGTGAAGAGAGAGAGAAAAAGAGAGACAGATAACAAGATTGAGAGTTATCCTTCACACTGATTCAGACAATTACTCTTCTTGCCTTCAAAGCCTTACTGAAGGCACATCTCCTCTGAGGCCTTCCCTAACTCAGCCCTCCTTTCCTCTTCTCCCACTCCCTTCTGCCTCACCTTGACTTGCTCTTTTTATTCATATCCTCTCCCAGACTTACAGCACTTACGTATATATCCGTAATTTATTTATTTACATTAATGTCTGTCTCCCTCTCTAGACTGTAAGTTTGCTGTGGGCAGGGAATATGTCTGTTATATTGTTGTATTGAACTCTCCCAAGTGTTTAGTACAGTGCTCTGCACACAGTAAGTGTTCAATAAATACAGCTGATTGAATGGTTGATTTCCTTCTCAAGCACTTATTACAGTGCTCTGCATAGAGTAAATGCTCAATAAATACTGACAGTGTCCTCTCTTGGTTTTCCTCCTATCTCTCTGACCACTCTAATTCAAACTCTTTAGCAGGGTCCTCCCCTGCCTCCCTCCCTCTGACAATGGGGGTCCCTCAAGGCTCAGTTCTGCAGCCCCTTCAATTCTATTCTATTCTATTCTATTCTATTCTATCCTATCCGTTTGGAGAACTCATTCATTCCTGACCATCTCTATTCAGATGCTACCCAAATCTCCAGTCCTGATCTCTCTCCTTCTCTGCAGCCTTGCATTTCCTCCTGCCTCAGGACATCGCTTCCTGGATGCCCCACTGACAGCTCAAACGTAACATCCAGAACAGAAGTAGCGTGGCCTGGGAAGCAGTGGATACAGTACGGGCCCAGGAGTCAGAAGGACATGGGTTCCAACGCTGACTCTGCCACTTGTCTGCTTTGTGACCTTGGGCAAGTCACTTAACTCCTCTGTGCCTCAGTTACCTTATTTATAAAATGAGTATTAAGACTGTGATCCCTGGTGGACTGTGTCCAACCTGATTAATTTGTACATACCCTGGTGCTTAGTACAGTACTTGGCACATAGCAAGCACATAACAAATGCCATAATAAAAAAAAGAAACCTCCAAATCTTTCTACCCAAACCCTGTCCTCCCCCATCTTTCCCATTACTGTAGACAATACCACTATTCTCCCTATAGCACAAGCCTTGTGATTTCTTCCTCCACAGCATTGCTAAAATCCTCTCTTCCCTTTTCATCCAAACTGTTACCATGTTGATCCAAGGACTTATCCTATCCCACTTTGACTTCTTCATTTCCCTCCTCGCTGACCACCCTTGCCTCCTGTCTTTACCTACTCCAGTCTCGCTCTGCTTCATGGATCATTTTTCTAAAAAAAGTTAAGTCCAAGTCTCTCAACTCCTCAAAAGCCTCCAGTGGTTGCCCATCCACCTTTTTCATCAAACAGAAGCTTCTTACCATGAGCTTTAACACATTCACTCAGCTTGCCCCTTCCTATTTTACCTCTCTGGTTTCCCAGTACAGCCCAGCCCATACACTTCACTCCCTCTAGCACCAGCATGTTAACTGTGTCACAATCTCATCTATTTCACCACCAACCCCTTTCCTACATTTTCCTTCTGGCCTGGAACTCCTTCCCACTCCATATATACCAGAGTATCACTCTCTTCACCTTCAAAGTCTTACTATGTTCACATCCCCAAGAGGCCTTCCCCGATTAATCCCTCCTTTACCATCCTCTCTCTGTGACCTTTGGGCATTTGATATTCATTCCACTCTCAGTCCCACAGCACTTATTTACATATCTATAAATTACATATTATAAATCGTTCACTTATATTAGTGCCTTTCTCCCCCTCTAGATTGTAAGCTTGTTGTGGGCAGGGAATGTGTCTACCAACTTCCAATCAATCATATTTACTGAGTTTTTACTGTGCACAGACCACCATACTAAGTGCTTAGGGTAGTACAGTATAGCAGAACTGAGTGCTTACTATGTGCAGAGCATTGTACTAAGCACTTGGGAGAGGGCACTATAACAATGTAACGGA
The DNA here is from genome assembly GCF_015852505.1 of Tachyglossus aculeatus. Lineage (NCBI taxonomy): Eukaryota > Metazoa > Chordata > Mammalia > Monotremata > Tachyglossidae > Tachyglossus > Tachyglossus aculeatus. The sequence goes on from NC_052099.1 coordinate 14,918,553, forward strand.
TACATTCCCTAACATTTCCAAGATCCGTCCTTTCCTCTCCATCCAAACTGCTACCTTGTTAGTACAATCATTCATCATATCCCGACTGGATTACTGCATCAACATCCTTTCTGATCTCCCAACGTCCTGTCTCTCCCCACTTCAGTCTACACTTCACTCTGCTGCCCTGATTATCTTTCTACTTAAACGTTCTCGGTATGTCATCCCCCACCTCAAAAATGTCCTATCAACCTTCGAATCAAGCAAAAACTCCTCACTACTGGCTTCAAAGCTCTCCATCACCTTGCCCCCTCTTTCCTCACCTCCCTTCTCTCCTTCTACAGCCCAGCCCACATACTCCACTCTTCTAGTGCTAACCTCCTCACTGTGCCTCGTTCTCACCTGTCACACCATCAACCACTGGCCCACGTCCTACCGCTAGCCTGGAGTGCCTTCTCTCCTCACATGTGCCAAACTAGCACACTTCCCCCTTTCAAAGCCTTACTGAGAGCTCACCTCCTCCAGGAGGCCTTCTCAGACTAAGCCCCCCCTTCCTCTGCTCCTCCTCCCCTCCCCATCGCCCGACTCCCTCCCTCTGCCCTACACTTCTTCCCACCCCACAGCACATGTGCATATATGTACATATTATTCTATTTATTTTATTTATGATGTGTCTATATCTATAATTCTATTTATTTATATTGATGCTATTGATGCCTGTCTACTTGTTTTGTTTAGTTTTGTTGTCTGTCTCCCCCCCTTCTAGAATGTGAGCCTATTGTTGGGCAGGGATTATCTCTATTTGTTGCTGAATTTTACTTTCCAAGCACTTAGAACAGTGCTCTGCACACAGTAAGTGCTCAATAAATATGATTGAATGAATGAATGCCCATGATGAACTTAAAGTCTAGAGGGGGAGACAAACATTAGTATAAATAAATAAATAAATTACAGATATGTACATAAGTGCTGTAGGGCTGGGAGGAGGGATAAATAAAGGGAGCAAGTCAGGATGATGCAGAGTTGGTAGACACGTTCCCTGCCCAGAATGAACTTATTGTACTTTCCCACGCACTTACTACAGCGCTTTGCATAAAGTAAGTGCTCAGTAAATTCCATTTATGATGAATAAATACAATTGATTGATTGATTGGGGTGGCAATGAGGAGGATAGGAATATGGTGAGCAGAGGGGTGGAATGAGAGAGGCCATAGTGAAGTCCTATAGTATCCAATTCCCTGACCTTAGTGACTTCAGCTTCCAGTCTTGTCTCCTGAGTGTCAGTAGCTCACTTGGGACTAAGATTTAACTTTACAGAAAATGAAAATATGCAGAGTCTGCAAATGTTCCAGCAGAATGTCACACTCCCTGTCAATCAGAAGCAAAGAGGTAGGGGGACCATTCTTCCCTAGAAGCCCTGTTTTCCTGGATGAGTAAATAGACAAATATAAAGAGAGAGGTGGCTCACCTTGGCTCGCTATCTTCCTACTGCTGCCTGTACAGGGAAGAAGAAGAAGATGCATTCCAATTACCAGTAGGCTTTCTGCCTCCTCTCTCTTTTCTAGCCAGGAGAAGTGAACTTTCCATAATCAAAGCATTACAGCTATTTCATGGTTCTAGGTTTAAAAACCATCGTTCAGTCTTCTTTATACATTGAAGACCCAATTATGTCTCCCAGCTCTTCTGATTATGGTGTCCAAAAGTCTTCTGTAATTGACCCCCTTGCTGATCTACTTGCCTCCTGTCTCTCCCTACTGCAGTCCATACTTCAGTCTGCTGCCTGGATAATTTTTCTACAAAAACTCTGTCCATGTTTCTCCACCTCTCAAGCACCTCCAGTGGTTACCTAACCACCTCAGCGTCAAACAAACCTCTTACCATAGACTTTAAATCACTTTGCCCCTCCTATTTTACCTCCCTGATTTCCTACTATAACCTAGCCCACACACTTCACTCCTCTAACACCAATCTACTCTTGTATTGTCTTACGCTGTTGAGTCGTCTCCAACCCACAGTGACGCCATGGATACATATCTCCCAGAACACCCCACCTCCATCTGCAATTATTCTGGTAGGGTTCATTCATAAACTCAAAACTCAAAACTCATTCATAGAGTTTTCTTGGTAAAAATACAGAAGTGGGCTACAATTGCCTCTTCCATGCAATGAACTTGAGTCTCCACCCTCGACTCTTTCCCATGCTGCTGCTGCCCGGCACGGGTGAGTTTTGACTTGTAGCAGATTGCCTTCCACTCGTTAGCCTCTGGCCAAGCTAGGAATGGAATGGGTACGCTTCTGCTTGACTCTCCCTCCTGTAGTAAAGACTGGTAGGGTACAGGAAGCTCTCCAGGTGCGACCCTGAGAGGGGCCAATCTGCTCACTATATCTCAATCTTGTCTATCACATTCATTCATTCATTCAATCAAATTTATTGAGTGCTTACTGTGTGCAGAGCACTGTACTAAGCATTTGGGAAGTACAATTCAGCAAGAAATAGAGACAATCCCTGCCCACAATGGGCACACAGTATAGAAGGGGGAAGACAGACATCAAAACAAGTAATCTTGCCACCAACATTCCCCCATGTCCTACCTCTGGTCTGCAATGCCCTCACGCTTCATATCTGGCAGACAATCATTCTCCTCACCTTCAAAATCTTATTAGAAGCACATCTACTCCAAGAGGTCTTCCCTGCCAAAGCCCTCATTCCCTCATCTCCAACTCCCTTCTGTATTACCTTTGCACTTGGATATGCACCCTTTATTCACCCCTCCATCAGTCCCACAGCACTTATGTCTTCTAGACTGTGAGCCCACTGTTGGGTAGGGACTGTCTCTATATGTTGCCAACTTGTACTTCCCAAGTGCTTAGTACAGTGCTCTGCACACAGTAAGCGTTCAATAAATATGATTGATTGATTGATTATGTACATATCTGTAATTCATTATTTATATTAATGTCTGTATCCCTCTCTAGACTGTGGGCAGGGAGCATCCCTATGAACTCTGTTACACTCCCAAGTAAGTGTGTAGTATAGTATTAAGCACACAGTAAGTGCTCAATAAATACGATTAATTGATTGACTGAACATCCAGGTATTAATTATTCTTGAGCTTTCTTCTCTTCAAACCCTACCCTTGGCCTTGTTTCACCTACGTTCCATTCAAGTCAAATAGCATTAACTGAGCTCCTCCCATATGCAGAGGACTGTCTGAGGAACTTGGGAACATACAATAAAAATAGAATGTAGCATCCTTTCCCTCAAGTTGCTCACGGTATGATGGGAAAGGAAGATGTAAATGGATATAGAAGGGGCTGTCTCTATATGTTGCTGATTTGTACTTCCCAGGTGCTTAGTACAGTGCTCTGCACACAGTAAGCACTCAATAAATACAATTGAATGAATGAATATAGAAACAACTAGGAAAAGCAAGAGTATGAAAAGTAAATAAATGAATACAGTACATGAAGTAAGATGGCCACTGATGGTTGATCCCTTTGCCAACCCCCTCAATGTGTTTTAATTTGAATAATATTTTCTTGCAAATAATTTTGATTTATTGTTTCAAACTAATTATAGTTCACAAACAGCCATTCAGCCAGTAATAATAACAGTAGAATCAGCAATAATAATTATAATAAATATATTTTCTTATGTGTCATTTCCACCCCTCATCCCCTTAATTAATAGAATGTGATTCTCTTGGTAGCCCAGGTGATAGCTTATTCTCTTCCATGAATGGTTTCCCAGCACTTAATATGGGGCTTTGGACATAGTAACCCTCCATAAATAACATTGGTTGAATGAATAATGATAATAAATAAAAATCAGTGTGACTGGTATTTGTACTTCTGTCCATTCCTGGAAACATTCACAAGTTTTTGTCCCTAAAGAACTCAGAATACATGTCTGCAAGAAATTCATGTAGAGCTGGAGATTTAGACTATAAGCTCCTTGTGGGCAGGGATCACATCAACCGATTCCGTTGTACTTTCCCAAGCACTCTGCACACAGGAAGGGCTCAATAAATACCACTGATTGACTCACATTGTCTACTCTCAGCCTGTTCCTCTTGTTTCTCCAAGCAGTGGTCATCACTGAGAAAACTGTACTTTCCAAGCACTTAGTACAGTGTTCTGCACACAGCAAGTGCTTAATAAATACGATCAAATGAAAACCTGTTCTATATGAACATTGTTGCATGGCATGGAGACTATGAAGGAGATGATTTCCTTCAGATTTTTGAAGTTTCCCTGGATCTTGCTGAAAAATTTCAAATACTTCTCTTCACTGGTCAAGCAATCACTGTTCTGGAGAGGATTTGCTGCTTCTCTTGGTGCCAAATTCTTCAGACAGTGCATCCAGGCCCAGTGTCTTTAAGATTACCCAACAAAACACCATCACAAACTTCTTCAAAAGCTACAGGTTTCCCCAGGGCTAATTTAGACACTTTGTTGGGAAAGTTGGTTTCAGAAAAGTAGTAATAGTATTTATTATATTTCTACTGTGTGCAAAACACTATATTAATCTCTGGGAAAAAAACACACCGATGAGAATAACACATAGTAATTGTGATCTTTGGGTCACATGGAGCTTATAGTATAAGGGAGAGGGAGAACAGGTACATTATCTCCATTTTACAGCTGAGGCAAAGGAAAATGAGAAACATAGAAGTTAACTGACTTACCCAAATTCACCTAGCAGGCAAGTGGCAGAGATGGAATTGGAACCCAGGTCCTCTGACTCTTAGACCTATGCTCTTTCTACTAGGCCTGACCCCCTAGGGGCACACAATCCAAGAATAAAGTGGGGAAGGGAATTTGCAACAAACACATAAGGAAAAAAGAACCAACAAACAACCCCACCAAAAACCATCATAAGAATGATGATAAATTAAGAGCAGTAGAACATTGTAGGCCCTTCTCCTCCAAAAGGCCCTTCCTGACTAAGCCCTCCTTTCTTCTTCTCCCACTCCCTTCTGTGTCACCCTGACTTGCCCCCTTTATTCATCCCCCCTCCCAGCCCTACGGCACTTATATATTTATTCATATTAATGTTTGTCTCCCCCTTTAGACTATAAGCTCATTTTGGGCAGGGAATGTGTCTGTTTATTGTTATATCGTACTCTCATCAAGTGCTTAGTATAGTGCTTTGTGTACAATAAGAGCTCAATAAATACGACTGAATGAATGAACTGTGGCAGATGCCTTTCAGACACTTTGATGCTCAGTCCAAAAGTCACAAAAGTCATAGCCTCAGCCATGGCTGTGGCCTTTCCAGTGTTCTAGAAGTTGAAAAGTCCCAACGTTCTTGTTGCATTACTCAGACATTCAGGGTGCTCCTCTTCAGCGTTGCTACCTCTTCAGCAGCAAAGGGACAATTACCCTGGACTGTCTACTCACATGAGATTTATTTTATTTTTGCACGTAAGAGGCATCCCACTATTACTAGGAATTTGCACTTTAATTGTTGTTTATTAGGGGTGGTAGTTTGCTGCGAGCCACCCACAGAAGCCAACATCATGCCCTTTGAAATGGTTAAGGTATGGGTTGCAGTTTGCGGCTATAAAACAGTGAATAATAATAATAATAATAGTATTTGCAAAGGGCTTACTATCTGCCAAGTGCTGTTCTAAGTACCGGGGTGGATGCAAGGTAATCAGGTTGCCCCATGTGGGGTTTAAAGTCTTAATCCCTATTTTACTGATGAGGTAACAAAGGTCCAGAGAAGTGAAATGACTTGTCCAAGGTCACACCCTGATGTGCCTCCAATTGGCTTGTGCAAACTTTTGGAGGCTAATGAGTATAGAATGTGAGAATAGCAGCTCCTACACAAGGAAGATGCTGAAATTGGAGGCTAATGAGTATAGAATGTGAGAATAGCAGCTCCTACACAAGGAGGATGCTGAAATGACTTAATAATTATGGCATTTGTTAAGCACTTCCTATTTGCCAAGCACTATTCTAAGTGCTGGTGCAGATACAAAGTAATCGGGTTGGACACAGTCCCTGTCCCACATTGCTTTGATAACAGTCACCTGAGAAAGACATAATAAACCTTGCCAATTCCCTCATTGGCAAAGCAATTCCATAGAATTTTAGGGCAATCTTTGTCAATTACACTCTAAAAGTTGCTTTTCAGTGGTTTCCAGAATTTAAATAATCTGCCAAAACCTGGAAGAAGAGAATACTACCTGGTGACAATGTGCCTCAAAAAACTGCATTTTTCCAAATCAGTCAAAACTCAAAACACCCTTGACTGAGCACCCTTGGCAGTTTGGTTCCCAAACACTGACCTACACACTACCAATGGATAACTTCTATCCTGCTACCATCTATGTGATCTGTATAATTCCATTGTCATGTATGAGAAAAGTCATGTGGCCTCTATCTTTTAAGAAGGGTGGGGGATGCCACAATCTTTGAGAAGTCAGTCAATCATATTTACTGAGCACTTACTGTTTACAGAACACTGTACTAAGCATTGGAAAAGTACAGTATAACAATATATCAGACACATTCCCTACCCACGATGAGTTTACAGTCTAGAGGAGGTCCAGGTAACTGCCGTCTGTGGAAGATCCCAGGTGACTGCCATTTTGGGGGGATCCCACGTGGCCACATGGTGCCTTGAGATGATAATTTATCTTGCTTACTGTCTGAAACCAGCCCTGACCTCAGTTCCTTTTCTGACTCACAGTAAATTCCAGGAAACATCCCTGAACCCCACCCCTCCATCAGAAAAGGAACTTGGCTACCTCTTCTCTGACCAACAGCTTCAGACACAAAGTGGAAGGCAGACTGAAAATACATTCTCATACACCTAGTTCTCCTATAACAGGAGTTACATTTCTGACAAACACTATGTTAAGGAAAACTCATGTTATAATTCCATGATTTTACTGATACTACAGACACCCTGCACATGCACTCACCTGTCTTGTGACATAATCTTACATTTTTTCCAGATTGGCGATGATCAGTGTCTACCAACCCTATTGTGATGTCATCTCCCAAGTATTTACTACAGTGTTCTGCATGCAGTAAACACTCAAAAAATACCACTGTGATTCATTGATGCCTGTTGGATGAATGTTCTCTAATTCCCTAAGTGCTTTCTTATCCAAAATGTGTGGTGAAAACATGCATTATGGAATAACTGGGTGCATTCATTCAGAAATATGCTGCATATTTTCTTCACTGATTCTCATGTAGTTTTGTCATCCTTTTCCTCTTATGCAGGTGAGCCCTGCAAAACAGCCTTGAAAAAATGGCCTTATTGTGAATGGATGTATCATGGGGTAGGTTTTCTAGTAGACTTTTAAGGTCATCTTTTCCATAAGGACTTTCCTGACTAAGCCCTCTTTTCCCCCAGCTTGCTGTCCCTTCTACATCGTCTATGCATTTGGATCTGTGTTCTTTAGGTATGAGATATTCACCCCACCCCCAACCCCACAGCTGCTATGTACACATCTTTAAATTATTTATTATAAATCAGTTATTTATTCATATTAATGTCTTGTCTCCCCCTCTAGACCATAAGCTTATTATGGGCAGGGAGTGTGTCTGTTAATTCTGCTGTATTGTACTCTCCAAAACTCTTAGAACTGTGTGCCGCTGTACATAGTAAATGCTCAATAAATACCACTCATTGATTGATTGACTTTCATGCAATTAATTTAGTTCTGTTCCAGAATCAGTTCAGACATGAGTGCTGAACCCTTTGGATAAATAAAAACCACCCTGTAATTATCTTCTCACCCCAGTCCTGTTACTCCTTCTGCTCCCTTGTTCCTTAAAGCTGTCCCACCCCCATTCCACCTTATCCTGAGCTCCACCCTCTTTCTTCACTTTTCTTTCTGCCCACCCACCATGCTCCAGTGATTTTTTTTAAATATTTGAATTTTCCCTGCTCCTTCCAGACTTGTAACCCCACCTCCCCATCCTAGCCCAATGGTGGTTGATAAAAAATTGAGTTAGGGGAAGGGTGGGACAAGGAAGGGGTGTCTGGGGGATCCTGATGGTTGCAACTGCAGGCCCTGTCCACATTCCCACGGTTAGGCCTGGGGTGGGAGGGTGAGGTTATAAGCAGGAAGGGGGAGGTGGAACATATATGTTTAAGGAAAGGAGGAAAACTACTGATGCCAGGGGTGTGGAGGGGCATGTGGGGAGGGGTATGTGGCTCTGGAAACAGGAGAGAGAGAGAAGAGAGAAGGGCAGATGGAGGGAATCGATTTACCTGTAGCTATTCGACGTGACATCAGTGGCAGGCCTGATGTATGCTGGGGTAAATCAGTAAAGAGTGCAGGATGTAAATATGGGGTGCACTTATTGTGAGGTTGTCATTACCCGGAAAATGCCTGTGCTCTCCGAAGTGCCTAGTGCAAAGCTCTGCTAAATAATTACTGCTGAATAAATGAATGAATTATACCCCAATAAATTCCTGGGGCAAATGGAAAAGTGCAACAGAAAAGCCTGCCATTTATTTGTCTGTTTCTGTAGTAAGCAGGTTGGAAAAACTCAGAAACAATGGCTTGTCTAAAGCATACACGGGACATATATTTTGCTACATCCTATCAGCAATTCTACAATACAATATCCCAAAGCCATAGGAGCTTTTTCTTCCCACACTATTGAATCAGTGGTCTAATTATCCCTGAACAAATGGATGAAGGAGTCATTGGATTGGCATGAATTGTCCCTCTATTCTGTATGAAGACTAGCAAAGCTTGAACTCCAGCTTTGTGTTTGAGTGAGCAGTTTTTTTGTTGTTTTTGTTCTTTTTTTATTTTATCTTTTGTTGTTTTTTTATTGGATGTGCAACCTCTTTCATATGAGGAAATCTCATTCAGGAAGAGAAATGTAAACCATTTTCTCAATCCGTACCCCAATGAAATAATTTTCTACAAAGAAGCTTCTCTGATTCAACTGTTGATTTGCTATTTATTTAAAATAATTGAAGACTCTCAGACAATTCTAATATGACACCCATTAATGACGAGTTCTACCAACTTCTTTTATCTTAAAGCAGGGTCTGTCTCCAAAGAAGAATTACATGGAGATGAACTCTGGATGTTTGCATCCTAATGAAATGGTTCTAAAGTTAATTGCTTAGCACATCATTTACCAAAGTGCAGAAAATCCAGAGTGTGAGGATGATTCCATTATGTAGCTTTTGGATCCATGCCCAGATTTTATCCCTTCACCTAAAAGGGGATGCAATGCTAACCCCCAACCCAAGCCTGTGGAACAATAACAAATTGAAATGCAAAATGCCTTTAGTCATTTCGTAGCTGAAAGACCCCATTGAATGACCAGGGCTGGGGTCTGTTGGGGGAGGAAGGAGAAAGAAGCAGCTAACTGTGACAACAGCTGTGGATGAGCAATGGTTGTTGCTGCTAGGAGTGGGGGTAGTGACTTGATAATGGGAACTATGGGGGAGGGGTAGCACGGAGGCTGGAGAGAGAGACCTGATTTTGGGGAAGCCAGTGGGGAGGTCAGTAGTAGAGGAAAGCTGTTTCCCAGGTAGCACCATGGCTCCCTAACCACTCTTCCCCCAAACTGCTCCCGCCATGGCTCCCACCCCGACCAATCCAGTGCAGGATGTTGACTGGACAGAAACTTATGAGGCCTGTAGAGAAGTCTCTCATAACCAGCTAAGAACCTTGCAGGGTGAAAATAGCAGATGATTGGAACCTTCTGACATTCGTATCCTTGCCTTTCTATCTCTCCCTCCAGCCTGAGAGATTCTTGTGGGCAGGGAATTTGTCTACCAACTCTTCCACATTTTTCTCCCCCAAATGTCTAGTACACTGATCAGCATACTGTAAGAGCTCAATAAATACTAGGTATGTTGAACATATGGTCCACAGGCCACCTATAAGGGACTCTAAAGGCTGTGCTAGCCACCACAAAAATAGAAAGACAACTTAGGTGATCATCACTTTCAGCTTTGCTCTTGGGTTCTGCTCTGTGCTGGAGGGGGTGATGTTACTGCTGCTGCTGCTGCTGCTGCTGCTGCTGCTGCTACTAATGCTGGGCTTGCCAGGATCCTGGAAGCTCCTCAATATGCCATTCCTGTTCAAAAGAAACTCAGAAGAGCAGCAGCAGCTCTGGCTCCTTCTACCTGCTTCCTGGAACAACCAGAGTGCTGGGCAAATTTGAAGGAAGGACAATCTCCTTTCATACTCCTGCTACTGCTATCTGCTCTCTATGAGCGGGAAATCATCAGGATGTGTATGTGTGTATGGTTTGCCTTTGTCTCTGTTTCTCTTTAGGTCTCTATCTGTGTGTGTCTCCACCTCTTTTTTATGGTATTTTTTAAGTGCTTACTATATGCTAGGCACTGTACAAAGCACTGAGGCAGATACATGATAATCAATCAATCAATCAATCAATCAGTCGTATTTATTGAGCGCTTACTATGTGCAGAGCACTGTACTAAGCGCTTGGGAAGTACAAATTGGCAACATATAGAGACAGTCCCTACCCAACAGTGGGCTTACAGTCTAAAAGGGGGAGACAGAGAACAAAACCAGACATACTAACAAAATTAAATAAATAGAATAGATATGTACAAATAAAATAAATAAATAAATTCATAGAGTAAAAAATATGTACAAACATATATACATATATACAGGTGCTGTGGGGAAGGGAAGGAGGTAAGATGGGGGGATGGAGAGGGGGACGAGGGGGAGAGGAAGGAAGGGGCTCAGTCTGGGAAGGCCTCCTGGAGGAGGTGAGCTCTCAGCAGGGCCTTGAAGGGAGGAAGAGAGCTAGCTTGGCGGATGGGCAGAGGGAGGGCATTCCAGGCCCGGGGGATGACGTGGGCCGGGGGTCGATGGCGGGACAGGCGAGAGCGAGGTACGGTGAGGAGATCAGTGGTGGAGGAGCGGAGGGTGCAGACTGGGCTGTAGAAGGAGAGAAGGGAGGTGAGGTAGGAGGGGGCGAGGTGATGGACAGCCTTGAAGCCCAGGGTGAGGAGTTTCTGCCTGATGCGCAGATTGATTGGTAGCCACTGGAGATTTTTGAGGAGGGGAGTGAGAGCGTTTCTGGACAAAGATAATCCGGGCAGCAGCATGAAGTATGGATTGAAGTGGAGAGAGACACGAGGATGGGAGATCAGAGAGAAGGCTGATGCAGTAGTCCAGACGGGATAGGATGAGAGCTTGAATGAGCAGGGTAGCGGTTGGGATGGAGAGGAAAGGGCAGATCTTGGCAATGTTGTGGAGCTGAGACCGGCAGGTTCTGGTCACGGCTTGGATGTGAGGGGTGAATGAGAGAGCGGAGTCGAGGATGGCACCAAGGTTGGGGGCTTGTGAGACGGGAAGGATGGTAGTGCCGTCAACAGAGATGGGAAAGTCAGGGAGAGGGCAAGGTTTGGGAGTGAAGACAAGGAGTTCAGTCTTCAACATGTTGAGCTTTAGGTGTCGGGCAGACATCCAAATGGAGATGTCCTGAAGGCAGGAGGAGATGTGAGCCTGGAGAGAGGGGGAGAGAGCAGGGGCAGAGATGTAGATCTGGGTGTCATCAGCGTAGAGATGATAGTTGAAGCCGTGGGAGCGAATGAGGTCACCAAGGGAGTGCGTGTAGATCGAGAACAGAAGGGGACCAAGCACTGAACCTTGGGGAACCCTCACAGTGAGAGAATGGGAGGGGAAGGAGGAGCCTGCAAAAGATACTGAGAAAGAACGACCGGAGAGGTAAGAGGAGAACCAGGAGAGGACGGAGTCTGCGAAGCCAAGGTCAGATAGCGTGTTGAGGAGAAGGGGGTGGTCCACAGTGTCAAAGGCAGCTGAGAGGTCGAGGAGGATAATCAAGTTGGACACAGTCCATGTCTCACATAGGGCTCACAGTCTTAATCATTTACCGATGAAGGAACTGAGGCACAGAGAAGTGAAGTGACTTGCCCAAGGTCAAACACCAGACACGTGACAGAGTCAGGATTAGAACCCAGTTCCTATAATAATAATAATAATAATAATAATAATAATAATGATAATGATAATGGTATTGGTTAAGCACTTACTATGTGTCAAGCACTGTTCTAATCACTGGGGTAGATACAAGCTAATCAAGTTGTATAGAGTCTATGTCCCACGTGGGCTCACAGTCTTAATCTCCATTTTACAGAGGTAACTGAAGCTCAGAGAAGTTAAGTGATTTGTCCAAGGTCACACACCAGACAAGTGGTGGAGCCAGAATTAGAACCCAGATCCTTCTGACTCCCAAGCCCATGCTCTATCCACTAGGCTATGCTGCCACCACACTGCTAAATATCTGCTGACTTCACCCACTGTGCCCTAGCTCATGCTTATCACTTCTCCCTACCTAGCCTCTTCACTGTATCTCATTTTCAACTCCCCCACATCCCATCACCTGCTCACAATCTGCCCTCTGCCTGAAACCCCATCCCTTAAAAATACATCAGACCACAGTTCAAAAACTTCCTAAAAACCCAACTCCCCCAAGAAGCATTCGCCCATTTAATTTCATCAATCTCAGTTATGTCTTCCCAACAGCCACCTTAGCAATTATGTTCATATCAATCTCCTTCCTCTGCTTATTCATTCAGTTATTTATTCACAAGCATTTAGTACAACACACTGCACACAGTAGGGACTTAACAGATATTATTGATTGATGGATTGATTCTTTTCTCCCCTGCTCCTGGACTTCAGCCCTACCCACTAAAACTATATTTACAAGTATGTAATAGAGGTGAACAGTTCTATTCACAAATTTAATTTCCCTTTGTTCTATTTGATATTGTGTTATATTGCTAATTCCTTTGCCAAGTATTTATTAGTAATTTGAGGTTCTCTCAAAGTGCCATCCACATATAAATATTTAATTGCATATATAGCCCACCAACAGAAATGAATCTGACAGCCTTGATTTAGACCAAGATAAACAATGAGCTAATACTGCATCAACAATTGGGAATACTTATAATGACTATGTTCTAGTGAAAATACATCCTGTTATTTTTAGAAGAGTGAACTTGACATTTTATTTCAAGGAGATATGGTACGCTATTTGAGGCTAGAGTTATCATTTGGATTACAAATATCAGAATTTAGATTTATTTTCAATCTCCTGATGTCCAAATTTTGTTCTTTTCATTTTTTTCATTTTTTAAGATGTATTATGACATGTGGCGATCTGGTCATGGAGGAGAATGCCGACAGAGAGCGTAACTTATTTTTAATTTCCTTGAAGAAATCCTAATATGAAAAATTACATCACACTTAAACTACATTGGCTTGCTTTCCACAATATGGTATACATAGGAAAATAGTCTTTATCATCAGTGGTTAATTCACTGAATAGAAAGGAGTAGCAATGGTATTTATTGAGCTGTGAGAAGCACCCTGTTAAGTGCTTGGATAATGGTGACAAAAATAAATGAGCAGAATGAAAAAAATCTATCAGGAGCTGCATGGGCTCATCATATGAACTCTAAAAGCTGATAAGCGTACACTCATGGGAGATTACAAGCAACCTTGGGCAGGGATATTGGAACATAGAACAGAGCAATTGGACCAATGGCTAAATCACAATGGTCTACTTCTTCTCCTCCATGAATGTGCTGAAGCAACACCTCTCGATCACCAACTCCATTTTCTGCCTTACTGACTAAACTCTAAATTCCTTGAGGGCAGGGATTGTGTGTACTAACTCTATTGTACTCTCCCAAGTGCTTAGTACAGGGCTCAGCCTACAATAAGCACTCAATAAATACCACTAATTGATTGAAATCAGAGAAAGACGTCCAGAATGCACCTAAAGTCTAAACAATGACACGATATCATTAGTTAGTGAGCTTTGAAGGACCTACAGATTACTCACAGTCCACGTCAGAGAAGAAGCATGGCTCAGTGGAAAGAGCTTGGGCTTGGGAGTCAGAGGTCATGGGTTCTAATGCTGGCTCCGTCACTCGTCAGCTGTGTGACTTTGGGCAAGTCACTTAACTTCTCTGTGCCTCAGTTATCTCATCTGTAAAAATGGAGATGAAGACTATGAGCCCCATATGGGACAATCTGATTACCTTGTATCACCCCCAAGTGCTTAGAACAGTGCTTGGCACTTAGTAAGCGCTTAACAAAAACCATCATTATTATTATTGTTAGCTATCAACTCGGGTGCTCCAAACTTGAGACAACAGTTCAACCAATGCAGGGCAAGATGGCATCCAAACTAATAAGAAGGATAAGTGTCAGGCTTCTGGAAAATAAGGAAGCCAGCAAAGTGCTTGATAACCATATCAAAGCACTATATTGGAACAAGAGATACCAGCTATGAGTCAGTCATTGACAGCAAATGGGCACTTCTCAGAGTGTCTACCAAGTGGTTATTAAGACAATGGATATGGCAGAAAAAAGCAGCATCAAAACTAGTTGGATAAAATGACTAAAAAGAACAAAACATCGACAGCATCTCTCAGCTTTTCATGATCACAACAAAACAGAGACTCACAAAACCTTGTGACAGGACATAAAGATCAATCTAAAACATACATGTAGCCAATTATGGGGATCCAAAGCTGGAGAGATCAAGGGATATATTGACTACCACCAAACTGAAGACTTGGATTCATCACTAAGGAAGCTCTCTGGACCCATATGAACCACTGAGGTGTGCGGATAGAACTGTTCTCATTGTGGACAAAGAGGGGCTCCTACACAGATGATGTGCATAATCAATCAATCAATCATTGCCCTCAACATTTCCGTCAAATACTCTATTTGATTGTCTTCAGCTCTCCCTCAACCTTGAGCTACTGTCTCTTTAAAGGTCATGTCAATCCAGAGCTTACAGTTTATACTGTACTAAGCGCTTGGAAGAGTACACTACCACAGAATTGGTAGACACACTCCCTGCCCACAACGAGCTCATACAGTTAAACACTGTAATGAGCTCCTGAACAAATAAATACAATTGATCAGTGGTATTTACTGAGTGCTTACTTTCTGTAGTGCACTGTACTAAGCCCTTGGGAGACTTAATAGAAATGATCTCTGTCCCCAAGGAGGTTACAGTCTAGTAGGAGATATAGACAGTAAAATAAATTAGAGGGAAGCAACAGAGTTTAAAGATATGTACATATGGGCTTCCCAGAGGGATGGGGTGAAGGGCACGGATGGGTGAGTATCAAAGTAACAGTGCTTGGCACATAATAAGTACTGAACAAGTACCACAATTATTATTATTAAGGTCTTAGGTGACATGGAAGTGCTAGAGTGGTAGAGCGGAAATAGGGTGGGGAGATGAGAGAGTAATCAGGGAAAGGCTCTTGGAGAAGGTGTGGTTTTAAAAGGACTTTGAAGATGGGGATAGCAGTGGTCTGCAGGGTGTGAAGGGGGGAAGGGAGTTCCAGGCAGAAGGAGGGATATAAACAAGAGGCCAACAGTGAGAGATGAGAATAAGGCAAAGTGACTAAAGCTGACATTAGAGAGAAAAAGATATGGGCTGGGTTTTAGTGTGAGAGGAATGTGGATAAATACAGAGAAGAGAACTGATTGAGTGACTTAAAGCCAGTGTTCAGGAGTTTCTTGTTGATGTGGGAAGGAATGAGGAACCATTGGAGGATTTTGAAGAATGGGGAGACATGCGCAAAATGATGCGTTAGAAAAATGATCTGGGCAGTAGAGTGAAGTATAGACTGGAGAGGGGAAAAGATTAAAAAATCTTCAGCCCATGTATACCTCCAGTGATTTTCCATCCATCTCTGCATGGCTTAGTGAAAAGAGCATGGGTCTGGGAGTCAGAGGAGCTGGGTTCTAATTCCACCAACTAATTCCAACTGTGCGACCTTGGGAAAATCACTTAACTTCTCTGGGCCTCACTTTCCTCAACTGTAAAGTGGGGGTTTAATACCTCTTCACCCTCTTACTTAGACTGTAAGCACTAAGTGGAACAGGGACTGTGTCCGACCTGATTAACCTTTATCTGCCCCAGCACTTAGAATATAGTGCCTAATAACTACCATAGTTATAATATTAATGATAACCAGCATCATCTCAGTTTTAAGACATTCAATCAGCTCTCCACCTTCGACCTTCCCTCATTGATTTCCTACAACAACCCATCCTCCACACTACTGGCATCATACTTGCTATATGTTGATCTTGTTTGTTTCATCACCGGCCCTTTGCTCACATCCTCTGTGTGACTCGGAATTCACTCTCCACTCACATTCAATGGAGCACCAATCTCCCTGCTTCAAAAGCATACTAAAATCATATCTCCTTCAAGAGGACTTCCCTGACTTCATGCCCCCCACCCTACTCTCCCTCCCCTCTGTGTCATCTATGAACCTGGGTGTGTACCCCTTAAGTACTCTGACACTCACCCTACCATAGCCCCACAGAATTTATGCACATGTCCTTACACTCTGCCATTTCCCCTATCGGTAATTATTTTGAATTCTCCCCCTCTAGATTGTAAATTCCTTGTGACCAGGAATTGTGTCTACCAACTCTATTATAGTGTACCCTCCCAGGTGCTTAGTTCAACGATCTGCAAACAGTAAGCACTTTATAAATGCCATTGATTGACCGAACTCGTTGTGGAGCTGCTAATTGCCCTTGCTAATTTTCAGTGCATTTTCTCCAGTGCCGAATTGCTGCTCAGGACCCGAAAGGTTCAAATTCCTCATCACATTCATAATAGATTAATTCACTTCTCAACACTTTCCCTGTGGCTGCCAGAGGAGCACTCTCCTCCTCTGACCCAATGAAGGAGTGGGGTATCCCTGCTCCTGAATTTCTAAGATTTTGACCCAGCTGTGAAGTGGCTGAGGGGAAGGAGGTCTCATTCATCTTCCAAGGTGGCTTCCCCAAACATCATGGGTTCAGTCTACCCTCTCTAATTTCAGGGGCCTCTGGGTCTCCTTTCTGCAGGGGGACTCTTTCCAGGAGCTTTGAGGCAGTGAGAAAGATGAACAAAAAAAGGGGAAAAAAGAGTAGAAGGTGGAATAGAGGATGAAAGGTGGCAGAATCAAAATCAGGAAAAAGAAGTTCCGGGGGAGGAAGAGGGGAAATGAAAACTTCAACAAAAAGAGGGAAATCAACAACAAGAAACAGGAAGACACCATGCAAGACAAAATTCACTGCATAGGCACATGCAGAAATAAGGAAATGGAGAGTAGGATGCAAGAAAAATGAAAGGGAAAAAAAGGAGATGATTAAAAAAGTATGAGGAAAGAGGTATCAGAGGAACAAGAAGCAGAAGGTGTAGAAAGATTTGGAGACTGCCTGGAGTGGTCAGGGAAAGTGCAGTAGAAAATGAGTCGGGAGGTAAATGGGAAAAAGTGAAGTGTAGGTGAAAGCCGGCGTGGTCATTGGTGGAACAGTGGAATTTTTTCTGCAATTTTAAATTCTTGTCCCCATGGAACCTTAGTTCAGGATCTCCATAGTAGTTTTCTCTGAAATGCTGCCAGTTCCATGCTGAGGGCTGCAGTGAAAGGCAGAGATCCAGAGTCTCAATACATTAATGAGACCGTGGTGCAGAAAGGAGGGGTATAGCTACAGCAGGAATTGGGAGAACATTTGAGAAGGAAGGACAGGTTCCACCATGAACCCAAATAACACCAAGATGCTGACACTAATGATGCCTTTTTATTTACAGTTTTATTATTTGTGCCAGCAGTTTTTAGTGTTTAAAATAAAAAATTGGTTTCAAGACAAAGAGAACCAAAACACATGAGCTCTGCATTGACATGACCTTTAAATAGATGGTAGCTCAACGTTGAAGGAGAGCTGAAGGCAATCAAATAGAGTATTTGAGGGCAAATGATGATGACTGCCCATCGTATAGGGAAATTGGCAGATGTAGAAATTGGCAAAGAAGCAAGCCTGTATATAAATGTGCCTGCTCGGTGACTAATGAAGACCTTGATATAACTGGCATCTCTGAGACTTAGTGGAGGGAAGAAAAACACTTGGACTCAGCACTGCCAGACAAAATTCACTTACAAAGATTGGGCTGGGCACATCTGTGGAGATAATATAGCAGCTTGCACCAGGGAAGCTGTACACACAACAAAAAATCAATATTGATAATGCAGAGCACAATATTGCCACAGAATTCTGTTACTTAGAATGCAGCAGCACACTAACCAATGATGAGATAATAGATACAAGGTAGAGAATCAGATAAAGAAGGCCAGTACATCATTCAGGAGGCTATCAACTTGAGTGTAGCAGCAGCATAGTATTAATCACCAAGCCAAACTAAAGCAGCATGGCATAACTCTCAAAGCCAAACTAAGGTCTATAGAGCTGTAGTGCTTTCCAACTTTCTTTATAGCTATAATAATAATAATACTAATTGTGGTATTTGTTAGGTACTTACTATGTGCCCAGCACTGTACTATGCACTGAGTGGACACAAGGAAATCAGGTTGGACACAGTCCCTGTCCCACATGGGGCTCACAGTCTCAACCCCCATTTTACAGATGAGGTAACTGAGACACAGAGAAGTTAAGTGACTTGCCCAAGGTCATGCAGCAGACAAGTGGCAGAGCCAGGATTGGAACCCATGACCTTCTGACTCCCAGGCCTGTGCTCTATCCACTATACCATGCTTCTTCTAGACCCTACACATGCCACATCTGACTCCTTGAGATGCTACATCAATGTAGGCTATACTCACATCAAATGTCAAATGACAGGACATGATCACAGACAATAAAATCCTAGAATGAAGACAGTCTCCTAGCATCAAAGCGCTTAGTACAGTGCTCTGCACACAGTAAGCGCTCAATAAATTTGATTGAATGAATGAATGAATCAAAACTATGCTCACTGCAACACAAAAGCACTGGATAGAACACATGAGGGAAATGTACAACAGCAGGATACCCAGAGAGATGCTGTATGGTGAACTGAAAATTGAAAATCAAAAACAAGGACAGATGGAACAATTTAAAGGGTACAGTAAAACAAAGTTCCAGACAATTCTACATCCAAGCTGAAAATTGGGAGTCATTTGCTTTAGTTACACAAGCACAGCACATAGCAATGAAAAAAGCATGAGTTGAAACTTTGCGCACATCGTGATATGAGGAGGCAAAAGTGAAACAGCTGTAAGCAACAGCATGACAGCACAGCGAGAGACAGTGTTTGTGTGTGCCCAGTGTTATCAAGGCTATTCAGTCGCATATGCCCTCACAGGTGAATTTCACTGTTACTGGCATCTTCTTCAAATATGAAGGACGGCCAAGGGGGAGAGAGAGAGAGAGAGAGAGAGAGAGAGAGAGAGAGAGAGAGAGAGAGAGAGAGAGAGAGAGAGAGGAGAGAGACAGACAGACAGACAGACAGACAGACAGACAGCAGACAGACAGACAGACAGACAGAGACAGACAGGCAGCAGGAACAGTAAGAACATAAAAATCTTACTGGAAAAGAAGAGTACTCGGAATTCCTTTGGCTAGAAGTCTAGAAATTTAAAATTTAAACAAAAATTAATAGCAGAATGTTCTACAGACCATATGACCAGAAAATTTTAGATGAGATAAGGGAATCTGTGAAACTAGGGCAGTAATGATAGAGTGACACATCAATTGTCTTCACTTAGATGGGTGAGTAATTCATCAAGAGAGAAGTGGAGGTAAGGTTTTGGATAGGGTTAATGAATTTTTATGGAACAATTAGTCCTTGAACCAACAAGAAAAGATGTTATTCTGGATTTAATTCTGTGTAATAGACCGAAGGCATATGTAGGGGAAGCATTCTGCAACAATGACCACAGCTTTGTAAACTTTAACATTCTACCAGGGGAGAAGAGATTGGGAAAGGCCCCAATAACCAACATAAGGATATTTCATTTTAGAAAAGGAATCTGATAAGGTATGGGCCATACTTAGGAAGAAGCTGAAAGAGGTAGCAAATTACAGGTATGTACATCAGTGCCCACCTTATGTATAGAAGTATACTAATTTATTTTGCATTTGAATTGTACATATTATTATGTTTGTCTCCCCCATTAGAGTATGAGCTCCTTGTGGGCAGGGAACATGTCACTTTATTGTTCTTTATTCTCTACTGCCTAAGCAGTACATTGCATGTGGGTGCTCAATAAATATTACTACTAAACTACTGTTACTACTACCTACTATTGCTACTATCTTTAGGTTGGCCCAGATAAATTTTAGGCTGCAGAACAAAATAGCTGATGACTAAGCAGAAACCCTACATGTCTAAATGGCAGGGTAAAAGAGGTCATGTGGAGAAAAACATTCTTTAAAAAATGGAAAGTTCACCTAAGCAAGAAGAACAGGAGAGTCAGGTTAGGTGCAACAAGGAAATTAGGTAGCCACAGAAGGAGTTTGAAGAAAATTTTGCAAGAGATGCCAAAGCTAATAATAAAAGATACTTCAAATAAATGAAAAGCTGGGAGCTGGCTAGAGAATCTATGGGACCTCTTGATGACCTAGTTGCGAAGAAATAGCCAAGAGACTCAATGAATTCTGTATTTTATTCTTTACCAAGGAAGATATTAGCAAGGATCCCATTCCTTTGTTTTTGCTGTTGACAGGTCAGAGGAACTGGATCAACTCATGGTGACCACACAGGCTCTTTTAGACCAAATTGACATAATATATGTAAATATGTCACTGGAACCAGATGACATTCACCTGGGAGCCCTGAAAGAATTCAGATGGGGAGTTATGGAACTCCTGTTGAGAGTGTAACACCTCAAAACCCTAACCCACACCTCACCATGGTGAAGGGTGGTGAAACAGTCACAAGCCAGAGAGGGCTAGGCAATCAGTGGTGAAGGTTTCTAGCCAAAGACTCACTGTATGGTGGACAGGCTCAGCAGGCATGCTGAAAATAGCTGGTTAATTTGGGCAACCAATATGGGTGATTCCCCTCTCAGGGTCGCACCTGGAAAGTTTCCAGTACCTACCAGTCACGATGACAGGAGGGAGAGTCAAGCAGAGGCATACCCATTCCAGTTTTAGCTTGGGCAGTGGCTAGTGAGTGGAAGGCAGTCTGCTACAAGTCAAAACTCACCTGTGCTGGGCAGCAGTAGCATGGGAGAGACTTGTTTACTGCATGGAAGGACTAAACCATTTCCGTATTTTTACCAAGAAAACTCTATGGATATGCTACCAGAACGATTGCAGATGGAGAGCAGGGTGTTCTGGGAGAGATGCGTCTATAGCATCGCTGTGGGTGGAACATGACTCGACAGCATAAGACAACAACAAAAATATGGGTGACTAGTGAGGGGGTTACCCTAGCAAGCACATTCTGGTTCATGGTGCTATGGCACATCATTAACATTATTCTGTGGTCACTGTGGGTATAAATGGATTTTGTACATAAAATTCTCATTGTGCCGTACCCTTGTCCAACTACTCACTTATTGTCTTCTGGGCCCGAGCAGGAACATAACTGGAAGGAATGAGAGCACGTGAGTAGTGCAACACAAACCACTAGCACTATAATCACTTCCTTCACACAGGTTCTCAGTCTCAAAGTCTGTATGACTGAACTGAGGCTCACCCATCAGTAATGACAGGAGATGCCATCGACCTGTCTTTACAATTGACCACTGTACCGGAAGACTTGCAAACTGCCAGTGTAAGTTCCATTTATAAGAAGGATTTCAGAGGTGATTGCTACCACTCCCAGATGGGTGCATCATAAAGAACATGGAGACAACAGCTCGCTCCAAGTTAGACACTTTTAATCGCACTCCTTTTGGGGAGGGCTCAAAACATGGTTGCTGGTCCATGTACTTAGCGCGGGGCACTTACATGAACGGGGTTTTAACACATCCATTCATTGGCATAAGCCCACTTCAAGCTGACCCGGGCAGCTCCCCTTTGCCCTACCGAAGATGCTCCCAGAGGAATGAACCCCCATTAATCCCCGGGCTGTCAGTAGGTTCTGTGGTTTCTCAGTGGTGGTTGAGCAGGAGGTTGGCATCCCTCTGTCTCCAGTGGTAACCATTCATCACTCTTAGACCCTTCTCCAGTGGTCCATTGACCTCCACTTCATGGCCCAATCTGCCATCATGGCCATGTGACCTGTGGATGGGGAGGAGTCAGGGAGGGGAGAAGCAGCCTCAACGTACCAAGGTGTTGGAGAAACACGGGGCACTAGGGTCAATCCCAAGCTGTGATAAGGTGAGGATTGGAGATGTTCTGCAATGGCAGTGGCTGCAGGAGCTGCTGGGAACTGCACTCCAGGACTGGGGCTGAGGTTGTGTCGTGTTGCGGTGTGTGTGGGAAGAAGATGACAGACCGGAGCCTCTGGAGTTGGTCTGCAGTTGAGTCAGGCCCCAGGACCCTCCCTCACCTTTTACTCTGATTAACAAACCCAATCCCATAAATCCCCAAACCTGATATTATGTGGTTCATACACTTAAATCCCCCCCCCCGAAAAGACAATAGCAAATTCACAAAGTTCTGCATAGTTTTCCACTCCTGTGCACCCAACCCTCAAATCGAGTTATGCAGCCTCACTAGATATTGCTGGGGGTTCATTTTTCAGTTATGATACATGGGCAAACCAAGGTTCTCCTGCAAACCCAAATGAGGTCATCCCACCTCCCATCCCCACAGCACTTAGTACACATCTGTAATTTATTTATTCACATTAATGTCGGTCTCCCCAGCTCTAGACTGGAAACTCATTGTGGGCAGGGAATAGGAATGTGTTTGCTTATTGTTGCATTGTACTCTCCCAAGTGCTTAGTACAGTGCTCTGCACACAGTAAGCGATCAGTAAATATAATTAAATGAATGAATGAACTTGGGCTACTCCTGAAATCCATCACTCTGGGTACTGTTCACAGTGATCCTTTTTCAGCTGTGCACTGGCTGATTATCCTTTTTCTTTACCTCAGATGTTTCCTCTTTCTCTCCGTGTCACAGGATCACCAGTTTTCCTTCCTGAAGACACTGTAGGGCAGGAGCTTTCTGCAAGGCCCCCTTCACTTCCTGCTAGGCCATGTGTGCCTCCGGGGGTGGATGGAACCCTTTGTCCTCGAATAGCAGAACACCTGCCTCAGGTGGAAAGCCAGTCCTGTCTCTGGGGTTTTGGTCATTCTCCTGGATTTCAGATAGAGGTCTGTCTTCCAGGCTGTCCCTGACCCAGATGATGATGTTCTTCCAGGCAGCTCACATCACACCAATCTTCCCTGCCTTTCTGGAACCAACTGCTAGATAATCACTGACTTCCGCACCTCCTTTTTCCAGTCAGTCGGATCCCATTGCTGAAAGGTCAGGTGTGCCAATTAAGAGTTTTCCTCAGGGTGCCCAACAGGTTATGTTTTGGATTGGTCGACCAAGGCCCCTCATGATGTATTCTGCCCCCTGGAGTAATCTGATGCTTTACCTAGTGGATCAAAGACACTGAGCCAGCAGCCCCTCTCAACAAATCATGCCCTGCTTCTCCAAGTTTTGGGTTTTGCACAGATAAAACATTATAGGCAGACCCAGTATCAATTAGTAATTTCTGATCTTGGTTTTCACTTGCTACACTCCCAATTGCCCAGGGTCCAACAGTGCAGTCCAGTTTCTTGGAGAAGCTGGGCCAACCTCCCTCCCTCTGTAAGGAATTTGGCCATTTGCTGGCATGGCTACACTGTTCTCCTCCCTCCTGGTGCTCTTCCCAGATTTGCCCCACAGTCTCCATTTGTACAATGTCACACATAAAACATTTGCCACTTCTTGCAATATTATGTGCCCCATATGCTCCTTGGGGATAAACCCAATCGCCAGGTCCCATAATTTTAACAGGCCTCCATTCCCTCCATCATGGACCCCAGGTGGGACACTCAGTTCGCTTGTGGTGTTCGTGTCAGCTCTCATGGGCCCATCTGATGTTCTCTTGGGATCTCTCAGCCACCCGTGACTGTAGCCTGGCAAGTTTGGGTAGTGTACTCTGTAACTCATGTTACCTGGTTTGTATGAGTCCCCTCTATACTGTTGGCTCATTGTGGGTAGGGAATGTGTCTGTTTATGGTTGTATTGTACTCTCCCAAGTGCATGGTACAGTGATCTGTACACAACAGTGCTCTGCCCACAGTAAGCGCTCACTAAATATGATTGAATGAAAGTAAGCTCTTAATAAACACGACTGACTGACTGACTGGCATTTCCTAAAGCTCCAACTACTGGTCTCTTTTCCTC
Organism: Tachyglossus aculeatus; assembly: GCF_015852505.1. NCBI lineage: Eukaryota > Metazoa > Chordata > Mammalia > Monotremata > Tachyglossidae > Tachyglossus > Tachyglossus aculeatus. Next base: position 14,942,690 of record NC_052099.1, read on the forward strand.
CAACTTATCACTCCACCAAGCACCTGCTTTAGCCACGTAACTCTTTAATTGTTTTGCTACCAAGCCTCTAATTTCCTCTTACATTCAGGATAGATAAGGTTGCCCCATGCTTCCAAGAGGTATTCTCTGAAGCCTGGTAGGTCCAACGAACCCACTCTCCACTCTTCCAGGCAGAGTGTTACGATCCCGGTTGACTCGGTTGAATATCCACCTATAGTTGAACCCATGTCTGGCTGCTGCCACCAGAGCCTGAAGATGTTCTCCCTCTTGCAGTTTCATCTTACTCCCACGCTTAGGCTAAATAACCCAAATCACATTTTTACCACTTTTCCTTTTGCTGTTTGGGCAAAACCACCCCCCAACCAAGATCTCCACCATCTCGGGCCCTAACAAAGAGTTCCAAAACTTGTCCTGGTCAGCAGAACTACATTCTGCCATTGTTTGCTCTTTCCTTAACAACCAACATGTGAAGGTATTCCAGATTCCAGGGTCTCCCCCCCAAACCCCCAATTCTTTATATAGGGCTTTCCTCTCGTGTGGTGATAGAAAAATGACCACCACCTCCTTGATGACAGTGCTGGAGGGTTCCTGCTTGTCTAATGGATCATCAGTGCTTCCATGTGCCACAGTCTCCCTCAAGAGGGTGTGAATAGAAGACAGCTGTGTCCCATTCCTGAGGGCCATACCCTCCTCTTGCCTGGTGACTTGTAGAGTCCTCTGTTCCACCGCCATCACTCACTGGCATGGGGGGAACTTGGGGCTCACTGGGGACTGGTGGTAAGGTGGGCATGAAACCTCTGTTGCGGCCGAGGTGTGACAAAGAGTATGTTGCATGTCTGGATAAAGCCCCACCTTGGGTTTCCTCCCCCTCAGGGTCTTCACCTCTTCCCTCAGCCTCTGAGCCTCTAATTCTAACCCTCGCTTATCCTCTACCTCCCTCCTGTACTAACCTGCCTCCTCAATGGTAGTTGATGTTGTGGTTGCTGAGGACTGAAAAGTAAACACAAGTTTACTCCCCTCCCAGTTCTGACCTACCACAATACTTAAAATCCAGAGATATAGCATGCTGGTGTTGCTGGTGTTGCTCAGAATCCTTAAACCATGCCTGATATTATGCCCAATTGGTCCATGGAAGTCAATTCCCTTCTCAGCCCTTTCTTCCCGGGTTTCACCTCTTCCTGCCATTTTCTGATCAGTGATTGACAGGGGGATATATTTTCTCAGCCAGGAGGAAGCACAGATGGGGTGGGATGGAAAAGGAAGAGATCTTAGACTCATTTAATCTGCTCCTTCTATCCTGTCTCTATGCCATCTTTCCAGAGGGGGCCTGATCTTCACCCATTCCCCCAGAATCACTGGGAAAGGAAGAGATGTTGGCTTCCTTCTTGCACCCCAATGCCACTTTTGTACCATTCCACTTTTCCCATCCTTTTCTTTCCCTTCCTTTGAAACCCATATCATCTGCTTCTACCACCCACTCCAGATTCTAGTAACAGTCATCTACCGCCCCTCCCACCCCCCAGGTCAATCAATCAATCGTATTTATTGAGCGCTTACTGTGTGCAAAGCACTGTACTAAGCGCTTGTCCCACCTCCAACTCCTTTAACCATTTTGATCCATTTCTCATATTCCTTCTCTCTTTCTCCATCCCTCCATTGATCCTTGAGGACTTCAGTATCCACATAGATGTTCCTGATGACGTTTCCACTGCCTGCTTTCTATCACTTCTCAACTCCACTGACCTCTTGCTCCACTCCACCTAACTCACTCACCAACTAGGACACACATTCAATCTCTCCATCCCTTGGCACTGCACAATCTCTACCCTCACCCACTCTGAAATCCCTCTACCTGACCACAACCTCCTCACCTTCCTTCTTTCTGACACTTCTCCTTCCCGCAAATCTGTGCTGTTTCACCCCAATAGAGACCTCTGATCTTTTGACCCCATCAAATTTTCTCAATTCATCATGCCCCATTTAGTCTCCATACCAAAACAACCTTCTCTGGAAGACCAAATTGACTCTCTCAACACCATTCTCTCTACTGAACTCAATTTATTTGCTCCTCTATCCCTTCATCGATCTCGTAACACTAACCCATAACCCTGGATCACCTCCACAGAGTCTGCCTCCTTTGCCCTTCTGCATGAGCCGCAGAGAAATGCTGGCAGAAATCTAGACACCAGGCTGACTTTGCCTCTTCAAATTTATCCTTGCATGCTTTAACTCTGCCCTCTGTGCACTCTCCAATGGCATCTTCCCCACTGCTTTCAAACACGTCCTTGTCTCCCCTATCCTAAAAAAAAACACTCCTTTGACCCCACGGCTCCCTCCAGTTATCTATCACCTCATCTCTCTCCTACCTTTCCTCTACAAACTCCTTGAACAAATTGTCTATACCCTCTGCCTCAAATTCCTCTCCTGCAATTTTGCCCTTGACACCCCCATACCCAGCCAATCCGGTTTCCATCCCCTTCACTCCAACAGAAACCACCCTTTCAAAGGTCACCAATGATCTCCTTCTTGACAAATCCAGCAGCCTCTACTCCATCCTGATCCTCCTCAACCTCTCATCTGCCTTCGACACTGGGGTCCACCCCATTCTCCTGGAAACATTATCCAACCTTGGCTTCACTGACTCTGTCCACTTCTGGTTCTCCTCTTATCTCTCTGGCCATTCATTCTCAGTCTCCTTTATGGGTTCCTCCTCTGCCTCCCACCCCCTAATTGTGGGGGTTCCTCAGGGTTCAGTTCTGGGCCTCCTTTTATTCTCCATCTAACACCTACTACCTTGGAGAACTCATTGGCTCCCATGGCTTCAACTACCACCTCTGTGTGGATAATAGAGAAGCAACGTGGCTAGAGAAGCAGCATGGCTCAGTGGAAAGAGCATGGACTTGGGAGTCAGAGGTCATGGGTTCTAATCCTGGCTCTGCCACTTGTCAGCTGTATGACTTTGGGCAAGCCACTTAACTTCTCAATGCCTCAGTTACCTCATCTGTAAAATGGGAATTAAGACTGTGAGCCCCATGTGGGACAACCTGATTACCTTGTATCCCCCCCCCCAGTGCTTAGAACAGTGCTTGGCATATAGTAAGCACTTAACAAATACCATGATTATTATTATTATTATTATAATACCCAAATCGACATCTCCAACCCTGATCTCTTTCCCTCTCTCCAGTCTCACATCTCCTGCCTTCAAGACATCTTTATTTGGATGTCCTCCCATCACCTCAAACTTAACATGTCTAAAACAGAACTTATCTTCCCACCCTAACCTTGATCTCCCCATGACTTTCCCATCACTGCAGACAGCACCACCATCCTTCCTGTTTCACAAGTCCCTAACCTTGGTGTTATCCTTGACTCTTTATCATTCAACCCACATATTCAATCCATCACTAAATCCTGCCTGTTCGACCTTCGACCTAAAATCCACCCTTTCCTCTCCATTTGAACTGCTACCACATTAATTCAATCACTTATCCTATCCTGCCTTGATTACTGTATCAACCTCCTTTCTGACTTCCCAGCCTCCCGCCTCTCCCCACTCCAGTCCACACTTCACTCTGCTGACCAAATCATTCTTCTACCAAAACATTTAGGCCATATTTCCCTCTCCTCAAGAGCCTCCACATCGAACAAAAACTCCTCACCATTGGCTTTAAAGGACTCCCCCCATGCCCACTCCTACTTCATGTCACTACTCTCCTACTAAAACCTAGCCCACACACTTCACTCTTTTAATGCTAACCTTCGCACAGTACCTCAAATTAATCTACCTCTCCACCAACCCCTTGCCCACTTCCCACCTCTGGCCTGGAATGGCCTCCGTCCTCATGTCCGACAGACAATTACTCTCCCCACCTTCAAAGCCTTATTGAATGCACATCTCCTCCAAGAGACCTACCTTGACTAGGCCCTCCTTTCTTCTTCTCCCACTCCTTTCTGCATCGCCCTGACTTTCTCCCTTTATTCATCCCCCTCTCCCAGTCCCACAACAATTATGTACATAGCTGTAATTTATTTATTTATATTAATGTCTGTCTCCCCCTCTAGACTGCAAGTTCATTATAGGCCAAGAACGTGTCTGTTTATTGTGTCTGTTTATTGTTATAGCGTACTGTCCCAAGTTCTTAGTACAGTGCTCTGCACATAGTAAGCACTCAATAAATATAATCACATGAATGAATGCTCTACACATAGTAAACACTCAATAAGTATGATTGACTGACTGACTGTCCCAAATCTGTTCTGCCTTTGGCTGAAGCAGAGAAACCCCTGTTTATTTATTCCCTCCTCCCACCTCTTCTGGCCCTCCCTGTTAGTTTCTAATCTGTAACTTGAAACCCAGGATTGAAGGAGCAGTAAGGCTGAAAGTCAGTGAATTGAAATAGTGGGCCAGAGGAGGAGGGAGCAGTGACTTGGGAGGGGATAACTGCCTCTACCTCACACCACTGATTCTGACTTTACCCTTTGTCCTAACCACATGGTCCCAGTTCCTACCACTTGTCTCTCTCTCTCCTCAGCTCTAAATGGATAGAAGTGCATGCCAATAAAATTAGAGCTGACAGAACAGTGAGAAGGGACATGGCTGGATCAAACCAAGCTGGCTCCATGCCTGGGGGAGTGAGGACTCAGGCATCTGGCAATTGGGGTTCTGACTAGGACCTAGAAACATTTTCCTTCTCCATCCTGCAGGCAGTAGAGGGGTCACACACCAAAAGACTGAGTGTTGTGGATAATGTGGGAAAATATAGGGCTGAAGGCAGGGAGGTCAAGATAGACCCTAGAAATAATGGAGGGGAAACTAGGAGGGGAATGGGGGAGACGGGGTGTGTTCTGCAGTGCAATTTTTACTTACATGGGTGGCTTGGTTGTCATGTTGGAGCTGATTTTGGAAGAGAACCTGAGTGCAAGTGAGTTGATAGGAAAATGTACCCCAAAATACAGTGCTTTATGATACACCCAAATTTTTGAGAAACATATTACGGATGTATTCTGGGGCACACATATAGTGGACTTCTCCAGGGATTAGTGTTTGGATCAAATCATCATGATTTAACATCATCATAATCTACTAGATTGCAATCTCCTTGAAGACAGGGATTGTGTCTACTGACCCTATTGTACCCTCTCAAATGATTAGTACAGTCTTTTGCACAGAGAGAGCACTCAATAAATGCCATTGATTGACTGATCATAAATGATCTACAAGAGGGACTGCAGTGAAATCTCCAATCTTTGTAGCAGATACATAGCACTTCCAAGTAGTTAAATATCCTGCATATGGAGATAAACTGAAGGAAGATCTCATTAAACTGAGGGATTGGGCTGAAAAATTGCAGGTGAGCTTCATCATGAGCAAAGGCAAGGTAAACCCCCCAGGGAAAAAATGATCCAAGTTGCAACTACCTGATGATGAACTCACGGACAGAGAGCTGGAAGGTATTGTTGACTTACTTTTAAATTTCTGGTCCAAAAAGAGCAGACCAAATGATGGAGTGAATCGAGAAGAAGATAGAAAACAAAACTAAAGGAAAAGTTTTTCCCCTGTATAAAACCACAATACACCTGCACCTGGAATGCACCTGGATGTGGTTTTTCTGACCACATCTTATGAAAGAGAGAATAGAGCTGAAGAAAGTTTGGTGAAAAGCAAGCAAGAGAAAGAGGGGCATAAAGAGGAAGCATTCTGGCCCCACTCAAGTCTCTCCCCACATAGCCATGTTAGGACTTAGGGATAAAGGCTTAGGGATAGATGACTTCAACTTGCTGAATACCCCACTAATTAGTGGGCTACTAGGAGCTTCTACCTCCTCCCAGGAAATACCACAATTCAAATTCCAGTTAAACAAACTGGCTACTGGAAATAAGACTCAGGTAGAAAGGGTAGCTGTAAATGGCATTTGTACATTTATTCAAGAACATGTGTACAATGTTACTGAGATAGATGAATAAATTTATATTTGAACACATAAATGAAATTCTGGAGCCTTGCCAACTCTGGACATGTTACTCCTGAAGACCTGCTTGATAATTCGAAAATGAAATCATAATTACTACTACTACTTAACATTCCAAAATCCTTTATCATTTCAGGCTCTTAAGGGTCACAAATGTTCAAGCAGCTCATCTTACTGGACAATAAATTTCCATTCAGTACATCTGCAGAGATAATAAACAGTGAGAGACATAACCAAAAAGTTTCAGCCAAAGCTATAATTTAGTCTTTTTTGGTTTCAGCCATAACGAGGCAAAAGTAGAATGGGTTTAATGGGAACAGTTTTTTAAATTTTTCTTTGCTTCTTCATTCATTTGATTTTTTTTAAGTGACCACCTCTCTACTTCTACCCCTATCCCTGCCCATGCTTAAAAGAAAATCAACAGTTTTAGAGACTGGTACTACTGGCAGTCAATTTCAAAGACATGGTTGATCCACCTGTTTTTACTTCACTTTGGCTCTTGCTTTGGCTGAACTGGCCAGATTTTAGTTAACATGTATTCAGGGTTTAAGTCTGTGAAGCCAGAGCAGTATGCAGCTTGTCATAATTTGCCTATGAAGAAATTTCCAAGTCTGAGCATTTGTGAAATTTAAAGAAACCCTGTTTGCCCAATTCTTCCATGTATTTGCTCCTAAATAGCTACTCTTGCTGGGAAGACACCTGGGCTCTACTCCCACTTCTTCCATGGGCCTGCTGTGTGACTTTGACCAAGTCACTTAACTTTTTTATGTGTCAGTTCCCTCATCTGTAAAATGAGGATAAGGGATCAGTTGCCTGCTCCATCTCAGGTTTTGAGCCCCATGTGGGATAGGGACTGTGTTCAGTTGGATTATATATACCCCAGTGTTTGGCCCATAGTAAGTGCTAACAGATACCACGATCATTGGAAAGGGCACCCTGAGTTTCCAAAACAAAACTAAAATTGGAAAGATTTTTCCTGAATTTCTTTTCTTCTGTAGGGTAATATTGTTGCCCTTATAGGTTCATAAAGACAGAAGCAAATCTGACATTGCATTTGCCCTGAAACATTCCAGTGAGACCTATTGTCATGGCTTGAATATAAACATTTAGCAACAAAACTACTTTATCAATCTACATTTCCAAGCTCAGCACTTTAGAGGAAATGGGCAGCTTAACAAACATTCATTTTTGCTGAGCAATTTAGAACCCAAAATAAAACATTACTGCATCAACAGCACAAACAAAACTCTGAATACATTTGCTAAATTTTGTGAGCCTTGTACAGCAAAGTGAGTACAGCTGAGATCTATGATATCATGACATCAAGATAATAATGATAATGGTGGTATTTGTTAAGTGCTTACTATGTGCCAGGCACTGTACTAAATTCTGGGATTGATAGAAGCGAATCGGATTAGACACAGTCCCTGTCCCACATGGGACTCAGTCTTAATACCCATTTGATAGAAGACATAAATGGGGCACAGAGAAATGAAATGAATTGTCCAAGGTCACACAGGAGACAAATAGTGGAGCCAGGATTAGAAACCAGCCTAGTGAATAGTGCGCAGGCCTGGGAGTCAGAAGGACCTGGGTTCTAATCCCAGTCTGCCACTTGTCCTCTATGTGACCTTGGGCAAGTCACATAACTTCTCTGTGCCTCTGTAAAATGGGGATTAAGACTGTGAGCCCTATCTGGGACAGGGACTGTGTCCAACCTGATTTCCTTGTATGTACTCCAGTGCTTAGTCCAGTGCCTTAGTAAATGCTTAACAAATACAATAAAAAAGATGTTCTTGGGTATTAGGCAATAGTGTTTATGATAATCACAATGGTATAGTGATTTCTGTATGGTGAAGTAGGGGAAAAATGTCAGGAGAGGATGAAAACATTTCCCAATAAAGTAGAAAGACCTGAGAGCTTCTTATGACCTTTTTTAATGCAGGAAGAATGTGTGTCTGACAATTAATATACTGAAACCCTATTCACCATCTCAAGGAAATTTGTAGAACACAAAAAATATAGTCCAAAATATTATGCCCAGGAACTTAGTAGAAAAAAAACCCTTTTTTTTAATTTTAGCTATGCACATACATAATCTTCTCTGTTATAATGCAGTGTTTATTCAGATTTTAAAATTGTCCATCAGGTTCAAAGATGACTATATTGATGGTGAGTTTTCATCAGTTTATGCAAATGTGGCTTATAAAATCAATGCATGACATACCACCCCTTCTACATCATATGCATGTAAAAATTGCCTCTTGCTTCGTTATTGAATTGGCGATCCACAATCTTTTGAAGTTCAATCTTGTTGAAGCTTTAGGTTACCCCATTTCTGATTGATGTATGCCAGACAAATCTTTTGTAGTAGTACAAGTAGTTATAGCATTTATTGAACACCCACTGTGTGTCATATGTCATTCATTCATTCATTCAATCATACTTATTGAGCGCTTACTGTGTGCAAAGCACTGTACTAAGCACTTGGAAAATACAATTCAGCAACAAATAGAGACAACCATGTATTGGGTGCTTGGGAAGTACAAAACAAACACAAAAAGCTTATACTCTAATGAAGGAGACAGACGTAAACATATTTACAGAGTAACAAAAACAGATAATTGAGTGCAGATTTGAATAAGTGCAGAGGATGGATATAAATAAATATATTAATGCTAGAAGTGGCTGATTGGTTTTCATGACTTGGAATGCTAGGAATGAATTGTTGGGGAAGCAGCGTGGCTCAGTGGAAAGAGCCTGGGCTTGGGAGTCAGAGGTCATGGGTTCTAATCCCCACTCCACCACTTGTCAGCTATGTGACTTTGGGCAAGTCACATCACTTCTCTGGACCTCAGTTACCTCATCTGTAAAATGGGGATTAAGCTCCACATGGGACAACCTGATCACCTTGTATCCTCCCCAGCACTTAGAGCAGTGCTTTGCACATAGTAAGTGCTTAACAAATGCCATCATCATTATTATAATTGAGGAAGGTTTGTTGAATCAGGGTAGAATTTTAGGAGGGCTTTGAATATGGAAAAGGGTGTGGTCTGTCAGATTTAGGGATGGAGGGAGTTTCTATCTGGGAGAGCTGTGTCAGTGAGTGGAATCAGTGAGTGAGTGGGCTTCAAGGCTGCCATCACCTCGCCCCCTCCTACCTCACCTCCCTTCTCTCCTTCTACAGCCCAGCCTGCACCCTCCGCTCCTCCGCCACCAATCTCCTCACCGTACCTCGTTCTCGCCTGTCCAGCCATTGACCCCCAGCCCACGTCATCCCCCGGGCCTGGAATGCCCTCCCTCTGCCCCTCCGCCAAGCTAGCTCTCTTCCTCCCTTCAAGGCCCCACTGAGAGCTCACCTCCTCCAGGAGGCCTTCCCAGACTGAGCCCCTTCCTTCCTCTCCCCCTCGTCCCCCTCTCCATTCCCCCCATCCTACCTCCTTCCCTTCCCCACAGCAGCTGTATATATGTATATATTTTTGTACATATTTATTACTCTATTTATTTATTTTACTTGTACATATCTATTCTATTTATTTTATTTTGTTAGTATGTTTGGTTTTGTTCTCTGTCTCCCCCTTTTAGACTGTGAGCCCACTGTTGGTTAGGGACTGTCTCTATATGTTGCCAATTTGTACTTCCCAAGCACTTAGTACAGTGCTCTGCACATAGTAAGCGCTCAATAAATACGATTGATGATGAAGGAGGCAGGAAAGTCAAAAGTGAGAAGGTTGGCTTGGGGGAAATAAAGAGAGTGAGTTGGAGAGTAGGGGGTGAGGTGGGTGGGGTGAGTTGATTTTTTTTATGGTATTTGTTAAGCAGTTACTATGTTTCAGGCACTTGTCTAAGCATTGGGGTAGATACAAGTTAGGTTAGACACAGTCTATGTCCCAGATGGGGCTCACAGTCTTAATCACCATTTTACAAGTGAAGTAACTGAGACTTCACAATGAGGTGAAGTGACTTGCCCAAGGTCACATAGCAGACATGGCAGAGCTGAGATTAGAAACCAGGTCCTTCTGACTCCCAGTCCTGTGCTTTATCCACTAGGCAACACTGCTTCTTGAGAGTCTTAAACCTGATTTTGAGGAGTTTTTACTTGAGGCAGAGGGACACGGGAAACCAGTAGAGTGTTTTGAAAGAAGAGAGATGTGTGAACAGTAATAATAATAATAATAATAATAATAATAATAATGGTATTTGTTAAGTGCTGTGCTTACTATGTGCAAGGCACTGTTCCAAGTGCTGGGAGGATACAAGGTGATCAAGTTGTCCCACGTGGGGCTCACAATCTTAATCCTCATTTTACAGATGAGGGAACTGAGGCACAGAGAAGTTAAGTGACTTGCCCAAAGTCACACAGCTGACAATTGGTGGAGGCAGGATTTGAACCCATGACCTCTGACTCCAAAGGCCGTACTCTTTCCACTGAGCGACGCTAGGTGAACTATGCAACAACATGAAACATTGATTGGATTTTGGTAGGAGAAAGAGTCTCGGAGCAGGGACACAAGGAAGAAGGATGGCACAAGAGAATAGCGGTGGTATGACCAGAGCCTTTCCAGGGTAGTAGTTCTTTGGGTAGAGACAAAGAGGCAGATTAATGAGATGATGTCTTCCACTACTGTCTTCCTACCATTTGTGTTTTTGCCAACAGCGTTTGAGCTTTGGCATTGCAGTGTCTTTAAATTGTATCCTCCCTGTTAACAGCATCTCTATTTCAACTCATCAGAGTAACTGTCTGGGTATACTGCAAGGTGAAGGGATGAGGCAACAAGCCTGAATCCCTAGAGAAGCAGCAAGACCTAGTCAGAGGACCAGGGTTCTAATCCTGGCTCTGCCACGTATTATTATGGCATTTGTTAAGTGTTTACTTTGTGCCAGGCACTGTTCTAAGTGCTGGGGTGAATACAAGCAAATCGGGTTGGACACAGTCCCTGTCCCACATGGGGCTCACAGGCTCATTCCCTATTTTACAGATGAGGTAACTGAGGCCCAGAGAAGTGAAGTGACTTGTCCAAGGTCACACAGCAGACTAGTGGGGGAGCTGGGATCAGAACCCATGATGTGCTGATTCCAAGGCCCATGCTCCAGCCACTATGCCATGTTGCTTCTCAAGTGGCCACTTGCCATGCCACTTACCTCCTGTGCAACTTTAGGCAAGTTTCTTAATTTCTATGTACCTCAGTTTCCTCATCTGTAAAAAATGAGGATTAGATCCTATTCCCTCCTACTTGTATTGTGAGCCCCATGTGGGACAGGGAGAGGGACTGTGTCCAACCTGATTTTCTTGAATCTACCCCAGCGCTTAGTACAGTGCTTGGCACATAGTAAGTGCATAATAAATGCCATTAAAACAAAACCAAACCTTGGGCAAGTCACTTCACTCTCTGGGCCTCTGTTACCTCATCTGTAAAATGGGGATTGAGACTGTGAGCCCTTCGTGGGACAGGGACTGTGTCCAACCCAATATGCTTCTATCCACCCAAGTGCACATAGATAAGCACTTAACAAATATCATTATTTTTATTATTATTATGTATTGCTGGGTATTTGCTAAGTTGTGATCAGTCACACACTGGCCAAGCTAACAAGCTTAGCTCACTTGTACCAGTAATGAGCGATAAGAAACATTGACACTTCCCAAACCTCCAAGCATGACTGACTTTGCCTTCTGAAGGGGATGGGTGAGCAACAAGGCCAAACAATTAGACCCGGAGTGAGAAAATGACGATGGGCCTTGTTACACGAAACTTTTTCACCCCCAGTATGGCCAACGTAAGGAAAGAGGATCAAGAAATGGCAAGGTATATCTGAAGAGGGGTCTCCACGGACTATTGGTGGTAGGTTGGAATTCTGTCATACTGATATGGTGAGTCACCTCTACCCAGAGTCGGGACCACCCATTCTGCTGGACCCTGTGAGGTGTCTAGTGACCCATCGGACATCCTCACTGGAGCTAGGAGAAGTATTACCGCACCCTTGGGAACTCGACCCCTGGTTGATTGTGAAAGGTAGCCCATTTGGGATGGTTTGAAGGTAGCCCCGGGTGATTGTGAAAGGTAACACGTGCTGGGGTGGTTTGAAAGGTAGCCCATTTGGGGTTACTTGAAAGGAAACCTGTTTAGGGTGGTTTGAGAGAGAACACAAAGAGACAATTGGTGTCTCCTTCCCAGTTTTAACAGCTGCTACAAGTTGGGTACATGCTGGCCTGTGTGCTCATTGCTAATTAATCTAGGAAAAGATTTGCCCTCTGTAGATTACCTCTTGCAATTCAATCTACTATAATCTTAATAAATCTGCTTCTATTACCCATAACCTCTGAGTCTGTGAATCCATTTCCAATCCTCCAATTCTCAAGCTCACAAGTTACCCGGAGGCTGTCTCCACCCAGTGACGCAAGTATGGTACATAGGGGTGCTGATGGAACTTTGGGGGTGGCTTGGGGTTGTAGAGGATGAGGAGAAGGGCACAGAGGAGTCACAAGGTTTAAAAGATCTGGGAGGAGGGTGGGATGAGTAACAGGAATGGAAATTTCAGTTGTAGGTACAGATGGATACAAATACAGTCTCCTTAGCATAGGCTTTAAAGCACTCAATCATCTTGCCCCCGTCTAACTTACCTCCCTACATCCTACCCCTCACACTTTACTCCTCTAATGCCAACTTACTCACTATACCTTGATCTTGTCAGTCTCGTTTCTGACCCCCTCATCCACGTTCTGCCTTTGGACTGGAATGCTCTCCCTCTTCATATACATTAGAGGATCAATTTCCCCACCTTCAAAGCCTTATTAGAAGCACATCTCCTTCAAGAAGCCTTCCCCGACTAAGTCCTTACTTCCTCTTCTCCCACCCCCTTCTGTGTTGTCCTTGCACTTGGATATGCACCTTTTATTCATCCTCCTTCAGCCCCACAGCACTTATGTACTTATCTGTAATTTATTTATTTATATTAATGTCCATCTCCCCCACGAAGCTCCTTGTGGGTGGATAATGTCTACTAACTCTGTTATGTTGTGCTCTCCCATGCACTTAATACAGTGCTCCTCACACAGTAAGAGCTCAATAAATACTATTGATTGATCGATTGATAGAAACTCTGCAGAGTGATCAAAGACAGTAAAGGAATACATTTATCCATGCAGGTCTCAATAAATCGAGCAAGTCAGAGGCAGCGAAATCACTACAATAGGAAGAAGAAGGTGGCAAAGCAGAGGGTATGGATTCATACAAAATAAATGCACATTAGGCTTTTTAGATTGGCATATGAGTAAATGCACCAATATCCCAGTTCAGGAATTAGTTTTTGGAAATAAGCAAGACTATTGGAAAGCTTCATGAACTCTTCATTATCCCTAGGGTACTCTTTAAAGCCCTAAAGCAGTCATTTACTAAACCCCTCTCCCTCAGGCCATGAGGAGTTCATTTAGCTCTTAAGGTGTCTAATTTACCCAGGAAACAAGAAAGGCCTCATGCTAATCATCCTATGCCCCCTTCATAAAGTAATCAGGCAACATAATTTTGGTGCTGCCTCCTCCATACATGAAATTTTCTGGAAAGGTTACATTCTGAGCTCTAATTTCCAGAACTCACTAGCTACATGTCACCGTGACCTAGATTGTGCTTTGTATTTGTGTATGTTTGCTCAGGCAATCATCCTCTCAAGTATTTTAGATCCTAATAACCCCAACTACCTCTCATCTTTTCTATTTCTCTAAGGTAATTATTAGATTTGCTTTTTTCTCTTTAGGATCCTGAGGCAGATGAGAGTGAATATAGTGATTCATAGCAGTAACAATATTATTTTTCCAATTTCTGAAAAAAACTTTTCACATTTCTTTCAACCAATAGCTTTAATGTTGTAGTGATTAAGCCAGTTAGTGCAATGTGAAATGTGTTTTAGTCATACTCACATCTTCCTTTCCCATATAGATGGTAATCATAATCATCTCATTGGCCCAACTGGTTTTGTTTTTTCTAATGATATTTGTTGAACGCTTATCATGTGTCAAGCACCATTCTAAGCACTGGGTAGATACACGTTAATCAGTCAGATACAGTCCCTATCCCACATGGGGCTCACTGTCAAAGGAGGAGGGAGAACAGATAGTGAGTCCCCATTTTACAGTTGAGGAAACTGAGGCACTGAGAAGTTGTCACTTGCCCAAGGTCACCCAGCAGACAAGTGGTGGAGCCAGGATTAGAACCCAGGTCCTCTGACTCCCAGGCCTGTTTCCTTTCCACTAGGCCACACTGCTTCCCATATTCATACACACAAACATGTACCTAGATGTACATAACCATACAGACACACATGTGTGCACACAAACACAAACACACACACACATACACACATATACACAATATGAAGCAGGATTTTTTAGGTTAGAATATATACAAACACATACTCATATATAAAGGGAAAGTGTCATCATCTGGGGTGTCATTTGAGTCATCTGGTTGACTCCCAGATGATGACTGACTGTCTTGTCTTATGCCTTCGAGTCGTTTCCGGCCCATAGCAACACCACAGACATAACTCTCACAGAACCCCCCACCTCCATCTGCAATCATTCTGGTAGTGGATCCATGGAGTTTTCTTGGTAAAAATACGCAAGTGGTTTACCATCGCCTCCTTCCGCATGGCAAACTTGAGCCTCCGCCCTTGACTCTCTCCTATGCTGCTGCTGCCCAGCATGGGTGAGTTTTGACTTGTAGCATACTGCCTTCCACTCACTAGCCACTGGCAAAGCTAAGAATGGAATGGGTAGGTCTCTGTTTGACTCTCCCTCCAGTAGTCATGACTGGTAGAGTACTGGAAACTCTCCTTTCCTGTTCACAGATCCTACAGTGACTCCTTTCCAACTAGTGCTGTCCTGGGCTCTGAGGGAGTAGGCCTGTGGTGAAAATGGCAAGAGGAGGGCTGGTTACTGGTAACTTTCCTCCTCTTCATCCAAGGAGGGTCATCTCCAGAGGGCAGCCTGATGGCCGGGCTAACCTTCAGACTCTTACTTTATCTGTGAGACTGCTCCACTCCCTAGTCTTTCTTTTTTCCCCTTACTTCTACCAAAGTGACCTAAATAAAAATAATTATGATTATGGTATTTTTTAAGCACTTACTATGTGACAAGCACTCTGCTAAGCACTGCGGGAGGAACAAGGTAATCAGGTTGCCCCCCGTGGGGCTCACAGTCTTAATCCCCATTTAACGCATGAGGTAACTGAGGCCCAGAGAAGTGAAGTGATCTGCCCAAGGTCACACAGCAGACAAGTAGCAGAGCCGGGATTAGAACCCATGACCTCTGACTCCCAAACCCATGTTCTTGCCACTAGGCCATACAGGACATGGGTCTCTCTTTCTCCTCTCTCTTCTCTTCTCTTCTCTTCTCTTCTCTTCTCTTCTCTTCTCTTCTCTTCTCTTCTCTCTTCTCTTCTCCTCTCTTCTCTCTTCTCTTCTCCTCTCCTCTCCTCCCCTCTCCTCCCCTCCCCTCCCCTCCCCTCCCCTCCCCTCCCCTCTCCTCTCCTCTCCTCTCCTCTCCTCTCCTCTCCTCTCCTCTCCTCTCCTCTCCTCTCCTCTCCTCTCCTCTCCTCTCCT
Organism: Tachyglossus aculeatus; assembly: GCF_015852505.1. NCBI lineage: Eukaryota > Metazoa > Chordata > Mammalia > Monotremata > Tachyglossidae > Tachyglossus > Tachyglossus aculeatus. The sequence goes on from NC_052099.1 coordinate 14,958,259, forward strand.
CTTCTCTTCTCTTCTCTCTCTCTCTCTCTTTCCCCACCCCCCTGCCCAAACAACCAGGCCTATCTCTTCTACAACTGCAGGAGCCATCATTACATCCCTCAGTCCTTGGGACTGGGTTTGCAATGGCTTTTTGTACCCTCTATAATTCCCCTGCTAAAACCATGGCAGTGCAAGTCCCCACCTCCTTCCCAGCCTTCTGACCTAAGGTATCCAGGAGGTCTGAATTGTGTAGGGCATTCGTAAATTTTAGGCCCCTGCCCTACCTGTTGAAAAAATATCACATTTTTGGCCAACTTAGTTGGGGCGGGCAGTGTGTGGCAGCAGGGAACGTTACTGCAGAGCATCTGGACCCTAAGCACTGCTGCTGCTGATGATAAAAGGGGCTAATCCATAAAGACTTCCTATAATAATAATAATGGTATTTGTTAAGTGCTTACTATGTACCAAGCAATCAATCAATCAATCGTATTTATTGAGCGCTTACTGTGTGCAGAGCACTGTACTAAGTGCTTGGGAAGTATAAGTTGGCAACATATAGAGACGGTCCCTACCCAACAGTGGGCTCACGGTCTAGAAGGGGGAGACAGAGAACAAAACGAAATGTATTAACAAAATAAAATAAATAGAATAGATATGTACAAGTAAAATAAATAAATAGAGTAATAAATACGTACAAACATATATACATATACACAGGTGCTGTGGGGAAGGGAAGGAGGTACGTTGGGGGGGTGGAGAGGGGGAGGAGGGGGAGAGGAAGGAGGGCGCTCAGTCTGGGAAGGCCTCCTGGAGGAGGTGAGCTCTCAGTAGGGCCTTGAAGGGAGGAAGAGGGCTAGCTTGGTGGATGTTGGGAGGGAGGGCATTCCAGGCCAGGGGGATGATGTGGGCCGGGGGTCAACGGCAGGATAGGCGAGAATGAGGCACGGTGAGGAGATTAGCGGCAGAGGAGTGGAGGGTGTGGGCTGGGCTGTAGAAGGAGAGAAGGGAGATGAAGTAGGAGGGGGCGAGGTGATGGAGAGCCTTGAAGCCAAGGGTGAGGAGTTTTTGCCTGATGCGCAGATTGATTGGCAGCCACTGGAGATTTTTGAGAACTGTTCTAAGCGCTGGGGTAGATACAAGATAATCAGGTTGTCCCATGTGGGGCTCACAGTCTTAATCCCCATTTTACAAATGAGGGAACTGAGGCACAGAGAAGTTAAATGACTTGCCCAAAGTCACACAGCTGATAAATGGAGGAGACAGGATTAGAACCCATGACCTCTGACACCTAAACCTGTGCTCTTTCCACTAAGCCATGCTGCTTTTATATACAGTTCCTCTGCATCTGAACCCCAAAGGAGTAGCCCTTTTCAGAATCTGGGATCCAGGGCATGGCTGCCTCTTCTTTTTTTCCTCTTACCTGCTGCTGTCATGTGGAATCAAGGAATGGATGTCATCAGAGTGAGTGTCCTGTGTTTGTGTGTATATTTATGTGTTTCCAATCCACTGAGAAACGGGCAAAGTGCAATCTTTAATGAATTCTCCAAAGCAGCTCTTACAGTGCTCTGCATACATTGGAGTCTAAAGTCTATTGAATGAATGATGTTGTTTTTACTGTCGTCTCTTTGTCTCACAACCCTTATGAAGCCTCTGCTCAAAAAGAGCCATCCATTTCTTGAATGCATCATGCAGTACTTGATTTCTGCTGCTGTTGTCTCTCAGTTTTCAACTGAGATAAGATACCCCCTGTGGCATTATTTTCCTGGGCACCTTGCTTTTGGTTTCCCAATCTCTGCTCTCCATATAGCAGTATCCAGTATAGAGATGTAGCATGGTGTAATGGATAGAGCACGGGCCTGGGAGTTAGCAGGTCATGAATTCTCATCCTGGCACTGCCACTTGTCTGCTGTGTGACCCTGAGCAAGGCACTTCACTTCTCTGTGCCTCATCTGTAGAATGAGGACTGAGACTGTGAGCCACATGTGGGACAGGGATATGTTCAGCCTGATTTGTATCAACCCCAGTGCTTAGTGCCTGGCACATAGTAAGCTCTTAACAAATACCAAAATTATTATTATAATTATAATAATTATTATTATGTTCCTCCCAGTGAAGCAAAAATAAGAATGTATGGTTGTGCATGTATCTGGAACTCCTTCTTTGGAGCTGTTTGTTTTTCTCTGTCTCTGCCTTACCTCTCTCATTTTCTCTTTCTCTGACTACTTTCTGTTTTCCTTTTTTCCCTTTTTCTTCCTAACTAATTTTGGACCACTGGCTCCTCCCATGACAACCTCATCCCTCAGAATATCCAGCCCCATTCCACTTGGAGCTTCAGAATATGTGATCTTTCTTAGGATGGACTTCACCATACCATATATGACTTCTGGAGCTGGCGAGAGAGAGAGAGAGAGAGAGAGAGAGAGAGAGAGAGAGAGAGAGTATGTTGTATGTTTGGGGCTAGGGTTGGTTGGGGGTATTAGGTAAATGAATGTTTCAATCAATCATATTTATTAGGTACCTACTGTGTGTGCAAAGCACTGCTTGGGAAAATATAATAGAGGTTCAGAGACACAATCCTTCAAGGAGTTCACAACCTAAAGATGTGATGCATATTAATTTGCAGGTAGGAGAAGAAAGAGTATATAGAGATGGATAGGTGAATAAATAGATGCCTCAATAGTAGACTACATAAATCAATAGCTACAAAATTGTTATGAATAGCTGTGAGTGCATAGTGCTGAAGGGCTAGTTAGAAGTGTGTGAGTGGGAAGGAGAAAAATTTATTGGGTAAAATCTCCTGGAGGAGGTGGAATTTCAGGAAGAACTTTGAAAATGGGGAAATCAGTGGTGTGGTAGATTTGAAAAGGGAGGGAGTTCCAGGCAGGAGAAGGGTGAGGGCAAGGACACAGCGGTAGGAGACTTTAGAATGAAGTGCAGTGAAAAGGTGAGCTTGGGAGTAACAAAGAATACAGCTGAAGTATAGTGAGAGGACAGTGCTAATGAGTAAGAGGAAGAAAGTTGATGGAGTCCCTTAAAGCCTATGACCAAGGGTTTCTGCTTATGTAGAGGAATGGTTTAACCATTGAAGGTTATAGAGGACAGGAGAGATACGTACAGACACAATTCAGAAAAATAATCTGGCAGCAGTGTGAAGTATGGACTGCAGAGGAGAGAAGCTGGAGACAGGGTAGATGCATGTGTATGATTAAAATAGAGGCTGGGTGCCTAAAATAGAGCAGTACCTCTGTGGATGTGAGGGTTTGTGGCTGAGTAGGTTCATCTGTGCAATGTTCTCCGCAACATTGCCAAGATCCGCCCTTTCCTCTCCATCCAAACCGCTACCCTGCACGTCCTATCCCATCTGGACTACTGTATCAGCCTCCTCTCCAATCTCCCATCCTCTTGTCTCTCTCCACTTCAATCCATACTTCACACCGCTGCCTGGATTGTCTTTGTCCAGAAACAATCTGGGCATGTTACTCCCCTCCTCAAAAATCTCCAGTGGCTACCAATCAACCTTCGCATCAGGCAGAAACTCCTCACCCTCGGTTTCAAGGCTCTCCATCACCTCGCCCCCTCCTACCTCACCTCCCTTCTCTCCTTCTAGAGCCCAGCCCACACCCTCCGCTCCTCTGCCGCTAATCTCCTCACCGTGCCTCGTTCTCACCTGTTCCACCGTTGACCGCCGGCCCACGTCATCCCCCGGGCCTGGAATGCCCTCCCTCTGCCTATCTGCCAAGCTAGCTCTCTTCCTCCCTTCAAGGCCCTACTGAGAGCTCACCTCCTCCAGGAGGCCTTCCCAGACTGAGCCCCCTCCTTCCTCTCTCCCCCCTCCCCCTCTCCACCCCCTTGCCTTACCGCCTTCCCTTCCCCACAGCACCTGTATATATGTATATATGTTTGTATGTATTTATTACTCTATTTATTTTACTTGTACATATCTATTCTATTTATTTTATTTTGTTAATATGTTTTGTTTTGTTCTCTGTCTCCCCCTTCTAGACTGTGAGCCCACTGTTGGGTAGGGGCCGTCTCTATATGTTGCCAACTTGTACTTCCCAAGCTCTTAGTACAGTGCTCTGCACACAGTAAGCACTCAATAAATATGATTGATTGACTGATCTGTGTGGCTGGTTGACTAAGCATTTTGGGGTGGGAGCAGGGGTAAGGGGATGGCTCTTTCTCCATAGCTCTAATCCTGGACAATGTTAGATAATCAAGTTTCAACCAATGGGCAGGTGGGAATAGATGGTGGACTGTCAATTGGACTGGCAGGGTAAACAATCAATAGTGACTGTATTCTGAGAAAGATGGTAATTGTTTATCTGGGCAATAAGGGACAATGCTATAAGGAGAAATCATCTGGCCAGCTGAAGTCTGGGCTCAGACCAAAATACAGATTGGGAAAACTGCCAAATATATGGCTGGGGAAGCCAGGAGAATATCCATCATGGGTTTTTGGCAGTGGTCTATTTATATCCTCTGTGCATGTGGTGGCTAGTGCTTGTGATGAAAAAGTCTATGAGATCAGAGAAATATTAACTGCTGGGGAAACCAGAGCTTTACGCACTTCTGGTACAGGGAATAAATGATAAGATATCCTGCATGCTTCCAGGGGTCAGGCTGGTTGGTCAAATCCTTGAGAGGATTCTAGGAGAAATTGTTCTTTTTGTTTGGGATGCTTACAGCCCTCCTCCTTCTCCCAAGTAGGAGCATTTGGAGACAGAGAGTGGATGGAGTTGAAGTTTGTGTAGTAATTTAAGTTAAGGAGCAGTCCCCTTCAGTGCTGGAGAATAGTAATATAGGTTCTACAATTTGGAGAGTTCAAGTTAACTGGCCTAGTCCTTGAGAGAGTTTCCAATAGAAATGATTTGTTTTGTAGCTATAGCAGCTATAGCCCTGTCCCCCACAATGGCTCAGCTCCAAGTATTGCTCTCTGCAGTCTCACATTTCCTCTTGCCTTCAAGACATCTCTACTTGGATGTTCTCCCATCATCTCAAGCTTAGCATGTCGAAAATAGACCTTTTCATCTTCCCACCCAATCCTTGTCCTCCCCCTGACTTTCCCATCACTTTAGATGGCACCACCTTCCTTCCTGTCTCACAAGCCCATAACCTTGGGGTTATCCTTGAGTCCTTTCTCTCATTCAACCCTCATATTCAATCCATCACTAAATCCTGTCAGTCCCACCTTCACAACATCATTAAAATCTGCCCTTTCCTCTCCATCCAAACTGCTATCACATTAATACAATCACCCATCCTATCTTGCCTGGATTACTGTATCAGCCTCCTTGCTGATCTCCCAGTCTCCTGTCTCTCCCCCTCCAGTCCATACTTCATTCTGCTGCCTGGATCATTTTTCTACAAAAACGTTCAGGACATGTCACCCCGCTCCTCAAACACTCCAGTGGTTGCCCATCCACCTCCGCATCAAACAAAAACTCCTCATCACTGGCTTTAAAGCACTCCACCACCTTGCCCCCACTTACCTCACCTCACTACCCTCTTACAACTCAAATCTCATACTTCACTCCTCTAGTGCTAGCCTGCTCAACTGTGCCTCGGTCTCACCTATCTCACTGCTTACCCCTGGCCCACATCCTGCCTCTGGCCTGGGATGCCCTCCCTCCTCAAATTCGACAGACAAATTACTCTTTCCCAGCTTCAAAGCTTTATTGAAGGCACATCTCCTGCAAGAGGCCTGTCCGGACTAAGTGCCCCCTTTCCTCTTTTCCCACTCCCTTCTGCATTGCCCTGACTTGCTCCCTTTGTTCTTCCCCCTCCCAGCCCTACAACACTTACGTACATATCTGTAATTTATTTATGATGTCTCTCTCCCCCCTCTAGACTGTAAGCTCATTGTGCGCAGGGAATGTGTCTATTTATTGTTGTATTGTACACTTCCAAGTGCATAGTACAGTGCTCTGCACATAGAAAGCCTTCAACAAATATGATTGAATGGATGAATGAATGAATATTGCCACTCTGTAAAACAATTCAAGTGCATGTCCTCTTAATGGTGGGATATCTCCTTCTGGATCCATGATGAATTGGCACATTTGCTCTACAAAACATTATTCAGGCAAAGTCCTCCAAGATGATATGATGAAGATGGTATTTGTTAAGCGCTTACTATGTGCCAAGTACTGTTCTAAGTACTGGAATGACAAATAGGCATCTTTTAATTGTTACTGATTCATCTGTCTTATAGGTCACCTGATCTTCTGAGCATGGTGCCAGGGAACAGGGAGATTGGACTTTCCATGAAGGTCCTTAGGAGGATGGAACTCAGGCTGTGCATGGGGAGCAGATTAGGGACAGGGCCGCACATACCTTCCTCCAGAACCAGCTTGAGCTGACCCCCGTGGCTGGAGCAGAGGGGACTCCAGTCTGGGTTGCTACAGCTGGGGCTCTCCTGGCCAGCTGTGGAAAGTGGCCACTGCTACTTCTGCCACTGCTTGGCACAGTGGAAAGGGAAGGAGCCCATCAGGGGAAGGAGCTGGGGTGGGTTTTCCCTCCGGAGTGTGGAGAGCTGCTGCAGCTACCACCACCACCAGGCTGGGTGGGTGAAAGGAGAGGTGGGCTTGCAAGCATGGTTGCTATCACTAGACCAGGGGACAGAGAGCCCGCTCCTGCAGAGGCTTGGGTGGGGGGAGGGGCATCTTCTCCTTTCTCTCCCCTCACGACAGGAAAGCAGCACCAAGCCACATTCCTTGTTCACAAGAAGCTTTCATTCTGATGAGGGAGATGACAACATTAATATTCACAAGAGAATATATGAATGGCATTATCCTTGACTCTGCTCTCTCATTCAACCCACATGTTCAATCCATCACTAAACCCTGTCGGTTCAACCTTCACAACATGGCTAAAATCCACCCTTTCCTCTCCATCCAAACTGCTACTACATTAACATGATGACTTATCCTATCCTGCCTTGATTACTATACTGACTGCTTGATTACTTGATTACGCTTTACTGACCTCCCAGCCTCCTGTCTCTTCCCACTCCAGTCCATACTTCACTCAGCTGCCTGGATCATACTTCTACAGAAACGTCCAAGGCCACGTTCCCCCTCTTCTCAAGAACCTCCAGTGGTTGCCCATCCACCTCCACATCAAACAGAAACTCCTCACCATTGGCTTTAAAGCACTCAATCACCTTTCACCCTCCTACCTAATCTCCTACTACAACCCATCCTGCACATTTCGCTCTTCTAATGCTAACCTTCTCACTGTACCTCGATCTCATCTATCACACCTCTGACCTCTCATCTACATCCTGCCTCTGGCCTGGAATGCTCTCCCTCCTCATATTCAAAAGACAATTACTCTCCCCTCCTTCAAAGCCTTATTGAAGGCACATCTCCAAGAGGCCATCCCTGACTAAGCCCTCCCTTCTTCTTCTCCTACTCCCTTCTGTGTTGCCCTGACTTGCTCCATTTATTCATTCCCCACTCCCAGCCCCAAAGCACTTATGTACATATCTGTAATTCATTTATGTTAATGTCTGTCTTGCTCCTCTCTAGATGTTAAGCTCCTTGTGGGCAGGGAATATGTCTTTTTATTGTTATATTGTACTCTTCCAAGCACTTAGTACAGTGCTCTGCACATAGTAATTGCTCAGTAAATATGATTGACTGACTAGTAGTTTTAGCCAATATGTTTAGGAGAAAATGTCCAGCCAACAGAAAGAGGTGGAGTGGAGAGCGATCCAGCAAATTGAGAGGGACAACAATCATGTCTTCAAATGAAAGAGGTAAATCAGTGCCTTTGGCCAACAAACCTATGAAGTGTATTTTATATTGACCTTGGCCTAGAAAATTGAACTGTGTGGATATATTGAGCAAGGTACCTAGTAAAGCACTTTGAAACAGAAGTGCAGCACCATTTCTTTCACTATTCATGGTGTTTATAGGCAGAAAGATCAAATGTTTTACTCTCTTAAAGTTTGACTTTGGTCAGCCTGTGATTTAGGCACATCCTAAACTTCAGGGGATTGACACTATACTTTACAAGAGGATTAAGATCAAAGTGCACTGAATTTATGCCTGCACCCACTGAACAGACATGTGCCTTTCATTTTTGAAGTAATGCCGAAGAACTATGTGGTTGACTCAATTTTAAGAAGCAACAGAAGCATCAGAGTGTCAGACAGTTGGATGTAGCATTTTTTGTGGTATTTGTTAAGCACTTACTATGAGTCATGCAGTAGATACAAGATAATCATGTCAGATAAGCATGTCAGATAATCATTTTGGGGTAGATACAAGATAATCATGTCAGACACATTCCCTGTCTCATGCAGGGCTCCAAGTCTAAAGGGGAGGCAGAACAGATGCTTAATCCTCATTTTAAAGGTGAGAAAAATAAGGCAGAGAGAAGTTAAGTGAATTTCCTAAGGCCACACAGGAGGTAAGTGGGTAAGTGGTGGAGACAGGATTGGAGAAACCAGGATTCCTGACTCCCCCCAGGCCCATTGTCTTTTATCATGTTACTTTATCATGTGACGAAGCACGTGAGACAAAATTCCTTGGTCACAGGTTTGCTGCCATATATGAAGAAACATTTTCCTCTTTGGTTCCTAGCCAGGTTTTTTGGGGAAGCAAATTTATAATGTAGAGTAAAGTGACTTTTTGGGAAGGTAGACATAAGAACCTGACCACTGTCTTTCCTGGGTCAAATTAACAGTCCATCCAGCCAAGTTCTCAGTCTCTGAGAGTGGCAATAAAAGACACCCACACTCATGATATTTATAGGTGTACTATCTACCACTGTTGGCCAGTTGGAGAGATGTTGCTGCTAAGGATGACAAGCATAATATGGAGAGGGTGATGGTGTTGATGCTAATTGAAGCAGCATGGCGTAGTGGATAGAGCATGGGCCTGGGAGTAAGAAGGTCATGGGTTCTAATCCTGTCTGCTTGTCTGCTGTGTGATCTTGGGTAAGTCACTTTACTTCCCCATGCCTCAGTGACCTCATTTGTAAAATGGAGAGTGAGACTGTGAGCCCCAGGTGGGACAGGGACTGTGTCCAACCCAATTTGCTTATATCCACTCCAGCACTTAGTAAAGTGCCTGACACATAAACACTTAACAAATACCACAATTGTTATTATTATTATTAACACAGTGGGAACATGCTTACAATATCCTTTTGATTGATGGCAGTTAAGAACTGTTATCGACAAGTAGGGTGCAAAATAGGTTAACACGATGTAAATCGGCTGCAGGGTTCTTGTACCCAGGGTGGTGATGCAGATAGGAAAAATGACTCGGAGACATGAGTTCAGATAGAGCAGCAAAGGGGGAAAGTGACTACCAGCCCATTCACCTCCCGGGAGAGGTACGAGTCACAAGCAGCCCCGATCCCAATATCACTGTGTCTTTTATTGAGTTACAGCAACATGGGAATGGGGCATTTGGAAATTTCAGGAATTTCAGGAATTGGGACCAGCAGGATGTTACAAATTATCTTTGTTCTCCGTTCCCATGCCTTGCATAGATAGGTAATAGGGATGTAAATTCTTGTGCCCTATGGCCTTGCATAGACAGGTAATAGGGATATAAATTCTTGTTAATAAGGATGTAAATTATCTTCATCTTCGGATGGGTGTTACTTGTTGATGGCCTTGAAGGCATCTGTTACAGACTTGTTCTCTCAGCCTACAGAAATGGAGGGTTACTGTCAGCATACACAAAAATGGAGTCAGTCATGTCAAGTCTGCTGTGGACAACAATCCCCCCTTTGATCCTTCCGAGGCCCATGGCCTCCGGGAGGATCACATACGACCCTCCTCGGGATAACAAAGGTCTTCCGCAAAGCCGGCGCCTAAAGCATAGGACAAGGAAAAGGCAAAAAAAAAAAAATACAGGCATAGCTTTACACATACAACACACACAACAATCCCCCTCCTCAGTGAAACACAGCATCCAGATGGTGCTGCATGTCTGTGACTTCTGCTTTGGACAGGGGTTTGTAGAAGCATCAGGATGGATGAGGCACATCAGAGGCAGGCCTTCAGAAGCTGAAAAACACAGCACAGCAAAAACAAGCCAGCAGCAAGACACACAAATAAGCAACCAGACAAAATCTCACAGGAGCGAGGCCCATCCGGTAGAAGTTTTACGGCTTTACGGCTGCGACAGCGGGTGGCTCAGAATCCTGAGAGTCAGCAGAAACCGACAGGGGAGTACAATCAGGAGGCGAAGCATCAAAAACAGCTGGCTTCACCTGGGAGTGGTGAATCCATGAGGGGTGCTCAGTAAAACGAACTGCAGAAAAGGAAGACAAGAGAACCTGGTAGGGCCCCTCCCAGGATGGCTTAAGTGAAGCGTTGCCAATCATGCGCTTAACCCAAACCCAATCTCCAGCGATGAACGGATGCAGATGATGATCGGTGAGAGGGGTGCGCTGCTGGAGGATTCCAGCAGCTTGCAGCTCAGCTAGAATTGCCTGGAGAGACAAAACATATGCTCGCAGGGCATCATCGCCCTGGTATGGTGCATGTAAAGAACATTCAATTCCAAGTGGTCGATAAATTTCAGATAGAACAAACTCAGTAAAATGTGATCCTTGATCAGAATCAGTAACAGCAGGTGGCCCAAACCTGGGAATGACTTCCCACAAGACATTTCACCACCGTAAGAGCGGCTGCTCGGGAGGAAGGGAAAGCCTCAATCCACCCAGTCAGGTGATCAACAATGACCAGTAAATATCAGAAATGACCAGCCCTTGGAAGTGTCACAAAATCAACCTGCAAACCCTCAAAAGGGGAACAGACCCAAGGGCGTCCCCCCAAGGGAACCCGATGACCAGGGTGAGCATTGGAGCTCTGGCAAGTAGCACAACTGGCTGTAACCCGTTTGGCAACAGGATGGATACCTGGGGCAAACCAAACTCGGAGAACTGTGGCTGCCAAGGCATCTGCACCGAAGTGAGTCTCCTGGTGAAGACCCAGACAAACTGGTCGCAGTGCAGCAGCGGGCAGAATAGGCTGCCCATCAGTGACCCAAAAGAGTCCATCCCGTTCCAGTGCCTCATATTGCCGAGGCCACTCAGCTCTTTCCTTATCAGTAATCAGGGAGGGCAACAGAGTGCCAGGCATAGACATGGGGGCCAGGGTCATAACAGGAGCTACACATACAAGGGGGGCATGCCGAGCTGCCCAACGAGTGACTTCGTTGGCTCGGCGATTGCCCAAACTCGGGGAATCACTTCCTCGGGTGTGGGCATGCACATGCACAACGGCCACCTGGGCTGGGAGTAAGAGGGCCTGTAATAGGCATACTATACGATCCCCATTAGCAACCTGACGACCCGCTGAGGTGAGGAACCCACGACTTTGCCACAAGGCACCTGTAGCATGACAGACCCCAAAGGCATACTTAGAGTCTGTATGGATGGTCACACGCTTCCCTTTACCGAGTAATAATGCCTGTGTAAGGGCTTCAAGCTCAGCTGCCTGAGCACTGCAAGAAGCTGGGAGTGAGCCAGTCCACAGCACAGAGGTTAGGGTAACAACAGCAGCGCCGGTGAGGCGCACCCCTTGGTCCATAAAGGAGGAGCCATCTGTAAACAAAGTTAGATCAGAAGAGGAAAAAGGCTCATCGTGAAGGTCAGATCAAGGAGTGACAGTTTCCCAAACTACTTCATCACAATTATGAATTTAGTCAGTCATGGGAGAGGACTCAAGCAGGGTAGCTGGATTCAAGGAGCCACAGCGCTCCACATGTACCTGCGGATTTTCCAATAAAGCAACTTCATATTTAGTCAGGCGTGCCACAGATAAGGCTTGGGTGGCTGCTCCACGAAGGAGGCACACAACTTCATGCGGAGTCCGAACAACAACGGGATGTCCCAAGAGGATATCCTGAGACTTTTCAAGCAGCATTACTACCGCAGCTATGCAGCGGATACAAGGTATTTGACCTAGAATGACAGGATCAAGGACACCTGAATAATAGGCTACTGGTCGATAGTGAGGACCGAGAGTCTGGCACAAAACACCTGAGGCCACTCCGTGGCGTTCATGAATGTACAAATAGAATGGCTTACTGTAGTCAGGGAGTCCCAGGGCAGGGGCTGAACTCAGGCATGATTTCAGTGTCTGAAAGGCTTCTACAGCCTCGGGAGTCCAATCCAGGGGCTCTGGGGAGGTCATTTTTAGGAGCTCAAAAAGCGGTCTGGTTAACAACCCAAACTCTGGAATCCAAGCTCGACAAAACCCAGCTGCACCAAGAAAACCCCTCAGGGCCCTCTTAGTAGTGGGGCAAAGCATGCATTGAATCAGGCTCACTCGCTTGGGGGCGATTGCTCTTTCTCCCGCCCGCAACATGAACCCAAGATATTTTACCTGGGGCTGACACCACTGCAGTTTCTTGCAACTAACATTAAGACCAAGCTGATGCAAACATGCTAGGACCTGGAGGGAACCTGACTGACACAGATCCTCCGTGTCCCCAGCGATAAGGATATCATCCACATACTGGAACATACTGATCCCTTCGGTAATTTGAGGGGAGATAGGGCTCTGCACAATTCTCTCAAAAAGATAGTTGGGGAGTGAACAAAACCCTGGGGGAGCCTCGTCCAGGTTAGTTGACGACCTTCCCAGGTAAAGGCAAAAAGGTACTGGCTCTCACAGGACACCAGGATAGTAAAAAAAGCACCAGTTAGATCAATACAAGTAAAACAGGTTGCTTTGGGGCTTACGGAGCTAACTACTGCCGTGGGACTAGGAACCACAGCATGCATAGGCAAAACATAAGAGTTAATTGAACGCAAGTCCTGGACTAACCTATAGGACAGAGGGGAGCCTGGTTTTCGCACAGGCAACACAGGAGTATTACAAGCAGACCGACATTCGACTAAAATTCCCTCATGCAGAAAGGCAGATATCAAGGGCTCTAAACCCGCTTTACCTTCTGGAGACACTGGATACTGTCTGACTTGGGGAGGTGCCTGGTCTTCTCAGACTGCAATTGTAACTTGCTCTGCCCCATGAAGAAAACCTACATCTGATGGACCACGACTCCACAGTGTCAGGGGCAATATCCTAAGAGTGGGATCATCTGTGCAGGGAGATGCATCCAGGAGTCCCATGAGGGAACTCAGCTGTTCAGGTGAAGTGCGCACTGGATCAGGTTTGCCCAGGAGGCTTCCTAGAGTCAAGGCAATTCCTTCCTGATCACAAACCAAAGTCACATTCAAACGGCATAATAATCAATCAATCAATCAATCATATTTATTGAGCGCTTACTATGTGCAGAGCGCTGTACTAAGTGCTTGGGAAGTACAAATTGGCAACATATAGAGACAGTCCCTACCCAACATTGGGCTCACAGTCTAAAAGGGGGAGACAGAGAAAAAAAAACCAAACATACTAACAATATACAATAAATAGAATAGATATGTACAAGTAAAATAAATAAATAAATAGAGTAATAAATATGTACAAACATATATACATATATACAGGTGCTGTGGGGAAGGGAAGGCGGGAAGATGGGGGGGATGGAGAGGGGGACGAGGGGGAGAGGAAGGAAGGGGCTCAGTCTGGGAAGGCCTCCTGGAGGAGGTGAGCTCTCAGCAGGGCCTTGAAGGGAGGAAGAGAGCTAGCTTGGCGGAGGGGCAGAGGGAGGGCATTCCAGGCCCGGGGGATGACGTGGGCTGGGGGTCGATGGCGGGACAGGCGAGAACGAGGTACGGTGAGGAGATTAGCGGCGGAGGAGCGGAGGGTGCGGGCTGGGTTGTAGAAGGAGAGAAGGGAGGTGAGGTAGGAGGGGGCGAGGTGATGGACAGCCTTGAAGCCCAGGGTGAGGAGAAATCTCGTCCCATTAAAGGAGATGGAGTGGAAGGAATGATTAAGAACGGGTGGTGAATGTAAATCCCCTGTAACCAGCACTGTAGGGGCTGCGTTCTAGAAACAGTTTGAACTTTCCCACCTACCCCTACTATACTTATCCTTTCCTTTCCTCAGGTGCCAAGAGGAAAGGAAGGGAGCACTGAATAGGTTGCACCCGTATCAACTAGCAATTTGTAGGACTTTGCACATTTAAGTTCCAATTAGGTTCAATTGTTGGCCACGCCACATGAGGCTGACCATTGTTCTCTAACTTTACAGTCAAGGCTCTGAAACAGGAGTGCTCATCAGAAGTGAAAAACAATTCAAGCAGCTCTTCTACATCCACCCAAGTAGGATGATGGGTTCTAAAAATTCTCAGGACCCTTCAATACACTTCCTGAGGATTTTTTTGAAAGGGTGGAGTAATCTGCTGCCAGGTTATAAGGGTTTGGGGCTCGAAAGGGACATGAGCTCTTACTCCAGCTATTACGATATTCCTGCCCGCCCCTGGGATCTGCTGGTAGTTCTCACGAACAGGGGCTAGAAGTGGTACCGGAGGTAAATAAGCAGGGGGGATAGGAACTGGGGTACCTATCAGGTCCGCTGAGTGGGACTGCGGACTCGGAACTGAAGGCAACGCACAGCCTTTTCTGCCACAGGTGACAATGTTGCTACTTCAGTCTGAGAGGACTGATTCTTACTAACTTCAGCCCAACAATAAATACCAATAGCACATTCCATCGGACCGGGAACAAGATAAAACCTCCCGGAGTTTGCGAAGAGTTTGAGGATCAAAAGACCCTCCCTCGGGCCAGAAAGAATAACCCTGTTGGTCCCGGAACTTAGTTCAGGCCTTGTGACACCCTACAAGTTGTTTTTTAGACATTCCTTTAGTTACAGGCAAGTGACCCTCGTTCCATGATTGGAGAACTTTAGCCAGGCACCAACTAGTCTTAGAGAGACTCGCGCCCATGGTTCCAACAACCGGAACCCCCTTTCCGCTCAACCCAGAAAGAACCCCTAGGACGTCTCCTAGGCCCCCTCAGAATGTCTTCTGAGGTCAACAAACCACCTCCTAACCAAGGAGGAGAAACCACCCGCCCCTTCTAACCGAAGGGGGGAGAAACCATCCACCACCGTGTAAACGGAGGAGGAAGAAACCGCTAACCCGGAACTCCACCGGGCGCTCCAAATTAACAACCCAGAAGGAGAGAAGGGGAGAACCAGACCCTAAAAGCGGATCCTTACTTACAAAGTCTGATGCGTCATGAGAGTCGACCGTTCTCACCCATGGAGGTTGTTCCTATCCAGATCACAGCACGAGGGTCCCTTTGTGGTTGCCAAAGAAGTTACTGTTATTGACAAGTAGGGTGCAAAATAGGTTAACACGGTGTAAATCAGCCGCAGGGTTCTTGTACCCAGGGTGGTGATGCAGATAGGAAAAATGACTCGAAGACATGAGTTCAGATAGAGCAGCAAAGGGGGAAAGTGGCTACCTGCCCGTTCACCTCCCGGGAGAGGTACGAGTGACAAGCAGCCCCGATCCCAATATCACTGTGTCTTTTATTGAGTTACAGCAACATGGGAATGGGGCATTTGGAAATTTCAGGAATTTCAGGAATTGGGACCGGCAGGATGTTACAAATTATCTTTGTTCTCCGTTTCCAGGCCTTGCATAGGTAGGTAATAGGGATGTAAATTCTTGTGCCCTATGGCCTTGCATAGATAGGTAATAGGGATGTAAATTCTTGTTAATAAGGATGTAAATTATCTTCATCTTCGGATGGGTGTTACTTGTTGATGGCCTTGAAGGCATCTGTTACAGACTTGTTCTCTCAGCCTACAGAAATGGAGGGTTACTGTCAGCATACACAAAAATGGAGTCAGTCATGTCAAGTCCGCTGTGGACAACAGAACAAAGCTAATCTTCTGGCCAGCTACTGAGCCCATAAAAATGTGTAGATGAGCAAATATTTGGTGGTGAGAAAGAGTAAGAAAATAGCAAGATGTAGAGTCAATTAGAGGCATAGGGATGGCCAAGTTGCAGGCAGGGAGTGCAGAGAGGGTATGAGGAAGGGAAAGAAGTGTGAAGGAAGGATGGGAAACCCTGGAAAATTTTCAAAGAGCAAGGGGCTCAGGGTAAGGAGAGGTGGGGAGAAAGGTAGGGAGGGTTTAGGTCCATAGTCACAGGCATAGCCAATAAGAGGGGACATTATGCCTAAGGTGCTTTGTCAGGAAAGGAAGTTCATCAGGCTACTCTGGAACCCTTAAAGACTTTAACAAAATCACAAATCCATCCAGAATTCTTCCTGAGGGTCCTCGTGTCTCCTATCCTAAAACATCTTGATGATGATTATTATGGAGTATTTGTTAAGTGCTTTCTTTGTGCCAAGCACTGGGGTAGTTACAAGATAATCAAGTTGGATGCAGCCATGTCTGACATGGGGCTCACAGACTAAGTAGCAGGGAGTTGGATTTAATCCCCATTTTACAAACAAGGAAATGGACACAGAGAAGATAAGTGCCTTGGCCAAGGTCACACTGCAGACAAGTGTTAGAGCTGGGATTAGAACCCACATTCTCTGAATCTCGGGCCCATGCTCTTTCCACTAGGCCACATTATTTCTCTCTATCCCACCAAACCTCCCAGTGCTCTCCTCTCTGCCTCCTCCCTTTCAATCAATCAATAGGTGATATTTAATGAACCCTTAATCTTTGCGGAGCACGGTACTAAGTGCTTGGAAGAGTAGGATATAACAATATAACAGACAGATTCCCTGCCCACAATGAGCTTACAGTCTACAGGGGGAGACAGACATGAATATGAATGAATGAATTATGGATAATTACATAAGTGCTGTGGGGCTGGGTTGGGGGATAAATAAAGGGGGTAAGTCAGGGTAATGCAGAAGGGAGTGGAAGAAAAGGAAATGAGGGCTTAGTCAGGGAAGCATTCTTGGAGAAGATGCACCTTCAATAAGGGTTTGAAAGTGGGGAGAGTGGAGAAGGGAGGGTGTTCCAGGCCAGAGGCAGAACATGGGCGAGGGGTTGGCAGGAAGAATGATGAGATCGAGGCTCAGTGAGAAGGTTAGCATTAAAGGAGTCAAGTGCACAGGCTGGGTTGTAGTAGGAGAGTAATGAGCTGAGGTAGGAGGGGGCAAGATGATTGAGTGCTTTAAAGCTGATGGTGAGAAGTTTCTGTTTGATGTGGAGGTGGATGGGTAACCATTGGAGGTTTTTGAGAAGTGGGGAAGCATGGACCAAATGTTTTTATAGAAAAATGATCCATGCAGCAAAGTGAAGTATGGACTGGAGTGGGGAGAGACAGAAAGCTGGGAGGTCAGAAAGGATGCTGATGCAGTAATACAGGTGGGATAGGGTGAGTGATTATTAATGTGGTAGCAGTCTGGTTAGAGAGGAAAGGGCACATGTTCCTTTCATCTCTTTCCTACCATTCCTCTCCAAACTCCTTGACCAAGCTGTCTATGCCTGCTGTCTCAAGTTCCTCCCTTCCAATTCTCTCCTTGACTCCCTCCAATCACTTCCAAGAGGACTTTCCTGACAAGGCCCTCATTTCCCCTATTCACCCTCCTTTCTGTGTCCTATGCATTGGATCTGTACCTCTTAGGCCCTTGATATTCACCCCACCCTCAAACCTGTGTACATATCCTTATACTATCCCATTGTCCCAAACTGTAATGTATCTTAATGTTTGCCTCCCCTTCTGAACTGTGAACTCCTTGAGGGCAGGGATCAAAGCTCTATTGTATTGTAATGAGAAGCAGCTGACTCAGTGGAAAGAGCCTGGGCTTTGGAGTCAATCATGGGTTCAAATCCCCACTCTGCCAATTGTCAGTTGTGTGACTTTGGGCAAGTCACTTAACTTCTCTGTGCCTCAGTTACCTCATCTGGAAAATGGGGATTAAGACTGTGGGACAACCTGATCACCTTGTTACCTCCCCAGCACTTAGGACAGTGTTTGGCACATAGTAAGCGCTTAACAAATGCCATCATTATTATTATAATGATTATTATAATAATGATAGTATTTGTTAAGCACTTACTATGTGCCAACCACTGTTCTAAGCATGCGGGGCTCACAGTTTTAATCCCCATTTTCCAGATGAGGTAACTGAGGCACAGAGAAGTTAAGTGACTTGCCCAAGGTCACAAAGCAGACAAGTGGTGGAGCCAGGATTAGAACCCACATCCTCCAACTCCCAAGCCCATGCTCTTTCCACTAAGCTACGCTGCTTCCCTACTGTTCCAAGCACTGAGTATGGTGTTCTGCACACAGTGAATACTCAGTGAAAACCACTGATTAATTGATTAGGGGCATATTAAAGGCTAGACGGAGTCTTTGCCCTTAAAATGATCATAATACGGTTTCATAATGGATCTGGCTATATGTGCTGAAACTCCCAAACTTTCCAGACTAGGCCCACTCTTGCATTGCCCTGACTTCCTCCCTTTGTTCTTCTTCACCCCCTCCCCCAGTCCCTGCAGCACTGATGTACATATCTGTAACATTCATTTATATTGATGTCTGTCTCCGCCCCTGCCTCCAGACTGTAAACTCATTGTGGGCAGGGAATGTGTCTGCTTATTGCTGAAGTGTACTTTCCCAAGCACTTGGTACAGTGTTCTGCACACAGTAAGCACTCAATAAATATGATCAAATGAATGAATGAATGTGTGGAGAGTACAAGTATTTCCTCGCCAGTTTGAAGGCTGAGTGGTATAGATCACTGAATGGAAGTCTGCAGCTACTATAGAACTAGACACCCGCAGGACACTCAAATCTATCATCATCCTTCATATTGGAATAATAATAATAATGATGGCATTTTTAAAGCACTTAATGTGTGCCAAGCACTGTTCTAAGCGCTTGGCAGTGTGCTGCTGATGGTGATCATTATCCATGAATAGGATGGGCTAGAAAGACTGATCACACCTGCTAAGCACAGATGACATGGAATTCTCTGTCATAAAAAATCAAGATGCTCAACACCAACTGGGGAAGATGCATTCTTACTGCTTCAGGGTATTGTTAAACCTCTTTTGAGGTTTGCTATTCAAGCGGCCTGTTCAAGCTTATTTTTCCATAATTCCTGTAAAGTCTTTCAGAAACATTTTTATTCACTGCAGAGTATGTTGAAAATTAAGGTCTGTCTTCTCTAACTGGGTTTTCAATGATTAATGTACTAACTCCGCAGATCTTAGGCTAAAACATGCAAACTACAGGTTTCTGTATACACTGCTTTTATCTGTTGAAACTGGCCACGTTGACTAGGAAGAATTTGATGGAAGTACTTCGGTACCTTCACTTAAACAATGTTCTTTAGCATATACTTTGATTTGTATTTTCATTCTCAAAGTGCTTTCACTTTATCTGTTTCCTTTTTGTCCTCAGAACATCTCTGGAATTTCTTCCATTCAAGGCACTACCTTAAACCTATCAGGACTGAAAAAGAGTAGTGGAAGATTTCTTGTGCCAGCACTATTTTTGCCAGAAGATAATCCATAATCCCATTTTAATCTCAGTAAACTATATTAAACAAAAGTGGAAGCTCTGAATCTTGCAACAGATTAGGCCTGACCTGGCAGAAATCAGATTGACAAAGTAATCAGGTATACTTAAATTGCTGCTAGGCAGTGGTTTTTTTGTGTTTGTTTTTTAAACTGTAGATTGTTAAGAAGAATAAAAAGATTTTACTGAGAAGCTCAAGTGACTGGGCATAAAAGCTATGTGAAAAAAAGATCCCAAGGAGATGTTTGAGAAACAGAATAATCTATTTAGCTGAGTCGCAGGCATACAGTTTAATTGAAAGGGACACTCTTTGGGCTGCCAATCTGAGATCAGAGGAGGGCTGATTTTCTATGCCTTTCTACCGAAATGTACCAACAGAAAAGCCAAGAAAAAGAGATTCTCACAGAGACCCAGAGATGCTTCTGAGAGAGCAGAAACCCAGGGAACCATTTAGAGATGAATCTAGGCACTCAGAGTTAAAACCAGAAACTCAAGATGCATTTTTTATGGTATTTGTTAAGCACTTACTATGTTCCAGGCATTGTACTAAGCACTGGAGTAGATACAAGTTACTCAGGTTGGGCATAGTCCATGTCCCACATGGGGCTCCTAGTTTTAATCCTCATTTTACAGATAAGGTAACTGAGGCAAAGAGAAGTTACTTACCCAAGGTCGATAATAATAATAATAATGATAATAACAATGGCTCCTACTATATCCTAATCCTCCTCGACCTCTCAGCTGCCTTCCACACTGTGGATCACCCCCTTCTCCTCAACGCGCTATCCAACCTTGGCTTCACAGACTCTGTCATCTCCTGGTTCTCTTATCTCTCTGGCCATTCATTCTCAATCTCCTTTGCAGGCTCCTCCTCCGCATCCCATCCCCTTACTGTAGGGGTTCCTCAAGGGAAAGTTCTTGGTCCCCTCTGTTCTCTAGCTATACTCCCTCCCTTGGTGAACTCATTCGCTCCCACGGCTTCAACTATCATCTTTACGCTGATGACACCCAAATCTACATCTCCACTGGTATCACCTCCACAACATCACCAAGATCTGCCCTTTCCTCTCCATCCAAACCACTACCTTGCTGGTTCAATCTCTCATCCTGTTCTGACTGGATTACTGCATCAGCCTCCTCTCTGATCTCCCATTCTCCTGTCTCTTCCCACTTCAGTCTATACTTCACTCTGCTGCCCGGATTATCTTTGTACAGAAACGCTCTGGGAATGTTACTCCCCTCCTCTAAAATCTCCAGGCTGCCTAACCTACAAATCAAGCAAAAACTCCTCACTTTTGGCTTCAAGGCACTCCATCACCTTGCCCCCTCCTACCCTCCTCCTTCTACAGCACAGCCCGCACCCTCCGCTCCTCTGCTGCTAACCTCTTCACTGTGTCTCATTCTCGCCTGTCCCACCATCGACCCCTGGCCCACGTCCTTTCCCTAGCCTGGAATGCCCTCCCTCCACAAATCCACCAAGCTAGCTCTCTTCCTCCCTTTAAAGCCCTACTGAGAGCTCACCTCCTCCAGGAGGCCTTCCCAAACTGATCCCTCTTTTTCCTCTCCTCCTCCCCATCACCCCCCTGCCCTACCTCCTTACCCTCCCCACAGCACTTGTATATATTTGTACAGATTTATTACTCTATTTATTTTGCTTGTACATATTTACTATTTTATTTATTTTGTTAATGATGTGCATATAGCTTTAATTCTATTTGTTCTGACAATTTTGACACCTGTCTACATGTTTTGTTTTGTTGTCTGTCTCTCCCTTCTAGACTGTGAGCCCGTAGTTGGTTAGGGACCGTCTCTATATGTTGCCAACTTGTACTTCTCAAGTGCTTAGTACAGTGCTCTGCACACAGTAAGTGCTCAATAAATACTATTGAATGAATTAATGAATGAATAATTGTGGTGCTTGTTAAATCCCTCTTAGGATCACACCTGGTGAGTTTCCAATACTCTACCAGCTTCGGCTATGGGAGGGAGAGTCAAGCAGAGGCATACCCATTCCATTTCTAGCTTGGGCAGTGGCTGGTGAGTGGAAGGCAATCTGCTACAAGTCAAAACTCACCTGCGCTGGGCAGCAGTGCCATGGCAGAGAGTCAAGGGCAGATCCTCACGTTTACTGTGCGGAAGGAGGTGATGGTAAACTGCTTCTGTATTTTTACCAAGGAAACTCTATAGATACACTACCAGAACGATAGTAGATGGAGGTGGGGCGATCTGGGAGAGAGGTGTCCATGGAGCCACTGTGGGTCAGACATGACTCAACAGCATAAAACAAGACAAGACTACATGCCAGGCACTGCACTAAGCACTGGGGCTGATGCAAGTAAATCGGTTTGGACGTAGTCACTGTCCCACATGGGGCTCACAGTCTTAATCTCCATTTTACAGATGAGATAACTGAGGCACAGCAAAGCAAAGGGACTTTCCCAAGGCCACACAGCAGACAAGTGACAGAGCCAGGATTAAAACTCAGGTCCTCTGACTCCCAGGACCATGCTCTATCCACTATGTCACGCTGCTTCTTAGATGCATCCAGAGAAAAATCCAGAGCCAAAGACTAAAGCCAGACCAAAACCAGAGACAGACCTGGAGTGGAGTGAGAAGAGGCTGCTTGGGGGCCTTGTGGTCGCAGTCTGCCTTCTTTCCACCCCCACCCCAGCAATATTGACCACTGTGGACCCAAACCCTGCCTCTCACAAGAGTGGAGAGTGGGTTCAGGAGAATGGCTGTGTAAAATTTAGAACCCTGAGAATTTTCACTTTACTGGCCTCGGAATGGGAATAATGTAGGAAAAGGGAGGCAAGACATCAACATGCTGTTCTGATAAATTTACCAATTTTCTAATATTGATATGTTCAATTATTAGTTTTTGCATTGGTTTCCTCCTCCCCCAGCCACCCTAGATTGGAAGCTCCTTGTGAGCAGGAACTGTCGTCAATTTATATCTCTTTTGTACATTCTCAAGCACCTAGTAGAGTTCTACGCCCATTGTAGGTACTTAAATGTTTTTAATGATGGTTTTGATGATGAGAAAGACCTAGGCAGGAGAGAGAAAAGATGGACAGGCAGGTATAGAAAGACAAAGACACAGACAGAGCAAGTGTAAGGCAGTGACAGCAACAGAAAGGAAGCTTTTCCCTCAGCTTCCACTAATTTCAACTTATTTCTTTCCCCCTCCAAACTTGTGTGATTAGCACCTGTAACAATGTTTCTTTCTCCTTCTCCAACTTTTGTAAATAATTTATGCTTGTCAGTCTCGCCTGTTAGTCAATCAACTTCTTGAGGGATGGGATCAGGTATCTGACCCAATTGTACTCTCCAAAGCAAGTGCTCAGTAGTACCAATGATTGATTGATTAAGAGGGACAGGGAGAGATAGAGATAGAAAGCCATGAAGATAGGAGGACTTTTTTCCCCCTCCCACATCTATTCCATCCCCTATCACTCCCATTTCATCTCCACCCCACTCACCTGCTCTTTCCATTCAATCAATGGTATTTATTGAGCATTTACTATATGTAGAGTACTCTTCTATATCCTTGGGAGAGTACAATAGAGTCTGTAATAATAATAATGGCATTTATTAAGCGCTTACTGTTCTAAGCACTGGGGAGGTTACAAGGTGATCAGGTTGTCCCACAAGGGGCTAACAGTCTTCATCCCCATTTTCCAGATGAGGGAACTGAGGCCCAGAAAAGTGAAGTGACTTGCCCAAAGTCACACAGCTGACAAGTGGTGGAGCCGGGGTTTGAACCCATGACCTCTGACTCCAAAGCCCGGGCTCTTTCCACTGAGCCTTGCTGCTTCTCTCTTCTGTAGAGAAGCAACAGTGTAAAAGGATATTTCCATATGTGCCTGAGGGTGGAGGATGAGAATCTAAGTATTAGAGGGCATGGAGTCAAATGTATAGGCGATGCAGAAGGGAGGGAGAAGAGGGCGGGGAGATGAGAGGTTATGCAGGGAAGGCTTCCTGGAGATATGATTTTAGAAGGGCTTTGATGATGGGGAGAGTTGTTATCTGTTGGATATGAAGGGGGAAGGAGCTCCAGGCAGGAGAACGGATGTCAACAAGGGGTCAAAGTCAGGAGAGCTGAGATCAAGTTATCTTGAGTCTTGTCTTGTCTTATGCCATCGAGTCATTTCCAACCCATAGCAACACCATGGACACATCTCTCCCAGAAAGCCCCACTGTCCATCTGCCATCATTCTGGTAGTGTATCTATAGAGTTTTCTTGGTAAAAATATGGAAGTGGTTTATCAGTGCCTCCTTCCACATAGTAAACTTGAATCTCTACCCTCTACTCTCTCCCATGCCGCTGCAGCCCAGGATGGGTGAGTTTTGACTTGTAACAGATTGCCTTCTACTTGTTAGCCACTACTCAAGCTAGGAATGGAATGGGTATGCCTCTGCTTGATTCTTGCTCCCATAGCCAGGACTGGTAAACTGACTGTGAGCCCACTGTTGGGTAGGGACCATCTCTATATGTTGCCAACTTGTACTTCCCAAGTGCTTAGTTCAGTGCTCTGCACACAGTAAGCGCTCCATAATTACGGTTGATTGATTGGTAAAGTACTGGAAACTCTCCAGATGTGACGCCAAGAGGGGTATCTTGAGTAGATTGGCATTAAGAGGAGCGAAGGCTAGATAGTAGTGGGAGATTAGTGAGGTAAGATAGGAGGGGTAGAGCTGAGTGAGTACCTTAAAGCAGATGGTGAGGAGTTTTTGTTTCATGCAGAGATGGGTGGGCAACATTAAAAGTTCCCCCTTGAAGACACTTCCAGCAATTGAGAGTTAGGCCAGGGGCATAAAGATGTGAGTTTGGTCTCTGCCACAGGATGGATGAGTCAAACATTTGATATTCACCCCACCCCCACCCCACAGAACGTATCTTTAAATTAAATGTTTTAATTAATTATTTATTCATATTAATATGTCTCCCCCTGTAGACTGTAAGCTTGTTATGGGTGGGGAACATGTCTGCTAATTCTGTTGCATTGTACTCTCCCAAACTCTTTGTACAGTGCTTTGCACATAGTAATGCTCAGTAAATACCATTGATCGATCAAACTGATGTCAGATAATCCTGATCTGGCTGGAGAGAGGAGGGGCCAGGTATGCCCCTGGAATGGGAGAGAGAGAGAGAGCCAGGCATCTGCCAGAGTTGGAGCAAGCCAGGGCCTCAATCTCAGGCATCAGATTGATATGCTGTACCGTCAGTTTCCTGCTATCTCCGATTCCTTGTTTCAGAAAGAGAGGCTAGATGAAGGCCTCATAGCTAGTAGCAAGGGGCAGGGTTATGAGCACTTTTCCTATTGCTGGATCAGAGAAATTCTAACCAGGTAAAAGTATCCTCATGCCTATAGCATGATATTGGCTTCCTGTTATACCTGTACTACTCAATCAATTAATCAGTGGTATTTGAGTGAGTAATAATAGTAACATAATAATAAGCTATTTGTTAGGCTCTGGGATAGCTATAAGATAATCAGGTCAGATCCAGTCCCTTTCCCAAATGGGACTCACAGTCTCAGTGGGAAGGAGAACAGGCATTGAATCCCCATTTTACAGATGAGAAAACTGAGGGAGAGAGCAGTTAAGTGACTTGACTAAGTTCTCCAGCAGGCAAGAGCCAGGAGCATAATCTAGGTCCTTAGATTCCCAGACCGATGTTCTCTCACACTGCTTCTCAGTGTAAAACTGCTGCTGAGTACAAAGAACTGCATGAAGCACTTGGTAGAGTACAAGAGAATCAAGACACTTATCCCTTGCTCTCAAGGAACTCACAATTAAAGAGAGAAATAGACAAAAAACTATTTACAAATAGAGTGCATAGGCAGATAAAACAGGATCTGGTTCAGGTATATCAAGATCACGTAGCATAATAATTGAATATACCTTTGAAAATCCAAATAAAAATATACATATATTCATTCATTCAATCATATTTATTGAGTGCTTACTGTGTGCAGAGCACTGTACTAAGCGCTTGTAAAAGTACAATACAACTATAAACAGACATATTCCCTGCCCACAACAAGCTTACAGTCTAGATGGGGGGAGACAGACATCAAAACATATGAATAAATTACAGATATATACATAAGTGCTGTGGGGTTGGTGGGGGAACAATTCAGAGTGATGCAGAAAGAAGTGGGAGATGAGGAAAGGTGGGGCTTAGTCTGGGAAGGCCTCTTGGAGGAGATGGACCTTCATTAAGGCCTTGAGCTGGGGGCAGAGTTACTGTTTGTTGGATTTGAGGAGGGAGGATTTTCCAGGCCAGAGGCAGGACATGGGCTAGGGGTCAGTGGTGAAACGGGTGAGATCGAGGCACATTGAGAAAGTTAACACTAGAGGAGCGAAGTGTATGGGCTGGATTGTAGTAGGAGGTGAGGTAGGAGGGGGGGAAAGGTGCTTGAGTGCTTTAAAGCCAATGGTGAGGAGTTTTTCTTTGAAGCTGAGGTGGATGGGCAACCACTGGAGGTTTTGGGAAGTGGGGTGACATATTGCGACATTTTTGTAGAAAAATGATCCAGGAAGCAGAGTGAAGTATGGATCGGAGTGGAGAGAAAGAGAAGGCTGGGAGGTCAGCAAGGAGACTGATGCAGCAATCCAGGCGGGATAGGATGAGTGATTGTACTAATGTGGCAGCAGTTTGGATGGAGAGAAAAGGGTAGATTTTAGTGATGTTGTGAAGGTGAGACCGACGGGATTTAGTGATGGATTGTATATGTGGGTTGAATGAGAGAGAGAAGTCAAGGATAATGCCAAGGTTATGGGCTTGTGAGACAGGAAGGATGGTGGTACCTCAGTGTGGCTTAATGGAAAAAGCCAGGGCTTGGGAGTCAGAGGTCATGGGTTCTAATCCTGGCCTGCCACTTGTCAGCTGTGTGACTTTGGGCAAGTCACTTAACTTCTCTGTGACTCAGTTACCTCATCTGTACAATGGGGATTAAGGCTGTGAGTCCCACATGGGACAACCTGATTACCTTATATTCCCCCCCTCAGTGCTTAGAACAGTGCTTGGCACATAGTAAGTGCTTAACAAATACCATTATTGTTATTAGTAGTACAGTGATGGGAAAGTCAGAGGAAGGACAGGGTTTGGGTGGGAAGATAAGGAGTTCTGTATAGTACATGTTAAGCTTGAGGTGACGGGAGGACATCCAAATAGAGATGTCTTGAAGGCAGGAGGAAATGTGAGACTACAGAGAGGGAGAGAGATCAGGGCTGGAGATGTAGATTTGGGTATCATCCACATAGAGGTGGTAGTTGAAGCCATGGGAGCAAATGAGTTCTCCGAGGGAGTGGGTGTAGATGGAGTATACAAGGGGATCCAGAACTGAGCTTTGAGGGACCCCCCACAGTAAGGAGGTGGGAGGCAGAGGAGGAGCCCATGAAGGAGACTGAGAATTAATGATGGTATTTGTTAAGTGCTGACCGTATGCCAAGCACTGTTCTAACTGCTGGGGTAGATACAAGGTAATCAGGTTGCCCCATGTGGGGCTCATAGTCTTAATCCCTATTTTACAAATTATGTAACTGAGGCACAGAGAAGTGAAGTGACTTGCCCAAAGTCACACAGCTGACAAATTGCAGAGAGGGGATTAGAACCCACGACCTCTGACTCCCAAGCCCATGCTTTTGCCACTAAGCCATACTGCTTCCATGTGGCCAGAATAGCCAGAGAGATAAGAGGAGAACCTGGAGTGGACAGAGTCAGTGAAACCAAGGTTGGATAATGCTTCCAGGAGAAGGGGGTAGTCCAGTGTCAAAGGCAGCTGAGAGGTCAAGGAGGATTAGGATGGAACAGAGACCAACCGAGACCTGGGAGGTGGTTGATGGTCTGTGCCTGTTTTTGTCCCCTCAGAGGAGAGATCTTGGCATCCTTGGGGTGGTCCCTGACCCGGGGGGAGGGGGGGTTGATGGCCCCTGATGGTTTGTGGCCCGTTACAAAAAGGTTGAGGATAGGCAGTAAAATAAAAACAAAACATGTGCTAAGGGTGGCTGTTTTAGGTTGACATGACTTGGGGTGTTGTGAATTATTTGGGGTACCTTTCCTGAAGGAAGTGGGATTTGGGGGAGTTTTGATGATGCAGAGAGAACTGTGGTCTGGCACATCTACCATAGGGGAAAAATTTTAGGCTGGACGAGCACCGTGTGTGAGTGGATTGAGGTGGGAGAATTGTGAACAATATACAGTTGGAAGGTGAGGTTGGGAAGAATAAAGAGTGCAAGCTGGGGAGCAGACTAGAACGCCAATCTGTAGATTGGGGAGAGTTGGTAGAGAGCCTTGAAGTTAGTTTGAGAAGTTTTTGCTTGATGTGGAGGAAAATAGGAAGTCACTGGAAGTTTTTAAGGAGTGGAGAGATGTATGCCAAATGAAACTTCAAGATGATCTGTGCAGCAGCAGGGAGTATAGATTAGAGTGAGGAGAGGCTGGAGACAAGGAAACTGGTGAGAAAACTGAAAAAAAAAATTGCCTAATCTTGATATGACATGGGCTCGGACCAGGTTGGAAGCTGACTGGAGAGGCAGATCAAGGAAATGTTGCATAGGATGAATTGGTAGGATTAGCAGTAGTATGGATGTGAGACCTGAAAGTCAGTAAGGATTCAAGAATTATGGGCTTGTGAGAAAGAGAGTTTAGTGCTACTAACAGAGATGGGAAGATGAGGAGGAGTGGTTTAGGAGGGAAGATGAGATGTTCTGTTTTGGATGTGTTTTGTTTGGGATCCCAGCAGGAAATCCAAATGAACAACAGTGCTCTACCACAATCATCAGTAAAAACTTCCTGGTCATGATCGATATGAACAAGGAGAAAGAAAGATTCTATAAGGATCTAGCAAATTCCTCAGAAAAGTACACCGATGATCCAATAAGCTGATTCTCCTGGGAGATTTCAAGGTGCTGTGAGCAGAGGCACTGAAATAAGGAGAAGAATCACTGTTCATAAGAGTGGTAAATTAAGCATCAATTATACAGTCTGTCTAGGTGGAGGTTCCAAACATCAACGTAAAACAACAAAGCAGATTTTTGCATACTAAATAAGAGAAAGACATCTTGAGTATACCAAAGAGCTAAGGAGGGGCACCTCATTTTCTAACAGTGAGGGCTAAAGAATGTTTTCACATTATTGTTGCTGTATGCAATCATCAGCATTCTAAACTTTCACTAATGAAGAAGCCAAGGTATGCCCAGTTTCCCTGTAATGCAGGGTGCAGGAGTTGCATTCTTGTAGAATCCCACATTAAGGAAAATTTACATTGTAGTATTCACTCCATGTTCAATGCCATACCATTTCTTTTAGACTGTGAGCCCACTGTTGGGTAGGGACTGTCTCTATATGTTGCCAACTTGTACTTCCCAAGCACTTAGTACAGTGCTCTGCACACAGTAAGCGCTCAATAAATATGATTGATTGATTGATTCTTCCAACATCGCTTCATCCACAGTGTTAAAGGAACATTCTCTAATACTGCCAGGGAAGCAGCAGGCCTAATGAATAGAGCATAGGCCTGGAGTCAGAAAAATCTGCAATCTAATCCCGGCTCTGCCACACTTGAACACTTGTTCATTCATTCATTCATTCAATCGTATTTACTGAGCACTTACTGTCTGCAGAGCACTGTACTAAGCACTTGTCTGCTGTGTGACCTAGGGCAAGTCACTTAATTTCTCTCTGTGCCTCAGTTACCTCATCTGTAAAATGAGGATTAAGACTATGAGCCCTATGTGGGACAGGGAAGGTGCCCAACCTAATTAGTTTGTATCTACCCCAGCACTTAGAACAATGCTTGATACATAGTAAATATGTAAATAAATATGATCATCATCATTATAGTGTTTTATCTACCTATCAATCTATCAATAGTATTTATCAGGCAGCAACTTTGTGCAGAGCATTGCATTAAGTGGTTGGAGAGTACAATAAAATTGGTAGACATAATCCCTGCTCTCAATGCTTCATGCTTCATGATAACACACACCCTGGCAGAATTGAGTGTTTAAGAAAGTGGCATCCAAACCACCTAGACTAGCAGCATGGCCTAGTGGAAAGAGCACAGGTCCAGGAGTCAGAGGATCTGGGTTCTAATCTCGGCTTTGCCACTTGTCTGCTGCGTGACCTTGGGCTAGTCACTTCACTTCTCTTTGCCTCAGTTTCTTCAACTGCAAAATGGGGATTAAATACCTGTTCTCCCTCCTATATAGATTGTGAGGCCCATAAGGGACAGAGACTGTTTCCATCTTGATCAATATGTATCTAACCCAGCACTTAGAACATTGCTTGACACATAGAAAGCACTTAATTAATCACTATTATTATTATGATTATTGTTACTACTAATGATAATAATAGGAATGACTGTTGTCAAACTCCTGGAACTCTGTGACAACACTGAAGCACATATATCAAGGCAAGAAATCTATCTGTCTACCAATTTGACCAATGATTGGCTGTCTCTCTGGGATTCTCTGTCCCAGGAAGCTCTGAAGACTGTGAGTATGGAGTGAAGAAAACACTAAAAATGGTTTGGTGAGAATGACTCTGAACTCGAAGTGCTGCTTGTAGCAAAACTAGCAGAGCATTGTCAACTCCTTGCAGAGCCTCACAATCCTGGCAAAAGACATGTTTATTGAAGCCTATGTTGTGGACTATAGAACACACTACTATTGTGATAAGGCTAAAGAAGGGAAGGCCAAACAGATCAAAACCAAACTAAGGGTTTTTTTATACATCACACACCCCTCAGCACCAATAAAGAATAAAGATGATTCCACCCTCATCATAGGCAAACTGCTCTTTCTACCACACCACCTCAAATGGCTACCCATTATTCTCTGCCTCAAACACAAATTCCTTGGCTTCCAGGCTTTCCACCAGCTTTCTCCATCTTACAAATATGTTCTCTCTCTGTCCTACCGAGGCTGTGAGTCCCACATGGGACAGGGATTATGTCTGACCTGATTATTTTGTATCCACCCTAGCGCTTAGTACAGTATCTGGCACACAGTCAGCAATCAACAATTGCCATTAATGTTGTATAAGCTCTCTTTACCCACAGTTTCCCAGCTCACACTCTTTGTTCCTCTCAAGAGCACCTTCTAACAGTTGAGACCTCAGTCTCAACATTCCCACCTTCAGCCCTTTGCTCACTCAATTACCCCAACCTGGAACTATATATTCCCCATATGTGCCAGACCATACCTCTCCCCATCTTTAAAGCCATCCATAAAATCCCACATATTCCAGTAAGTCTTCGCAATTAACTCACGACACTCTGGTACTGTCAATCCATCCCTTACCTTCAGCAATTTAATGCCTTCATCTTTTTCAACCCCAATATTCAGGCTGTCACCAAATCCTGTCGGTTCTTTCTTCACATAATTTCCTCCCCTCTCTCCCCATCCAAACAATCACCATAACTTGCCCAGGCACTTCTCATATCCCAGTTTAACTCCTGCGTCAGTCTCTCACAGATCTCTCTGCCTCCAGTCTGTCCTCTCTCCAGTCCATATTTCATTCTGCTGCCCAGATTATTTTTCTAAAATGTTGTTTGTATACACATTTCTGTGCTCCTCAAAACCCTCCAGTGGCTACCCATTCCTCTCCCCATCAAGCAGAAACCCCTGAGCTTTGCCTTTAAAACACTCGATCACCTATTTCCTTCTTATTTATCCAGCTCACATTCTTTAATTCTCTCAAGCTAACCACTACAATGTGGTCTCATTCTCTCCCACCACTGACCTCTTGCCCATGCCCACCCCACTTCTTGGAACTCCCTCTTCACATCTGACAGACCACTGCTTTTTCTATTTTTAAAGCCCTTCTGAAATCACATCTCAAGTAGAGCTTTCTCTTGATTTCTCATCTCCCTGACTAATATTCTCTCAGAAATACCATTTGAGCCCTGCCATGCCAATCAATCAATCAATTGTACTTAATAATAATAATGATTGCAGTATTTCTTAAGTGCTTACTATGTGCCGGGCACTGTTCTAAGTGCTGGGGTAAATACAAGGTCATCAGATTGGACATAGTCCTTATTGAGTGCTTATTTTGTGCAGAGCACTATATTAAGTGCTAGGGATGGTACGTGGCACAAGTAAGCACTTAACAAATACCATTATTATTATTATTATTATTATTATTATTATTACTATTACAATGCAACAGGGTTCATTCACTCATTCATCCAATCACATTTACTGAATGCTTACTGTGTGCAGGGCACTGTACTAAGTGTTGGGAGAGTACAGTACAACGATAAACAGACACATTCCCTGCCCACAATGAGTTTACAGTCTAGAAGATTGGTAGACATTTCCCCTGTCCACTAGGAGCTTACAGTCTACAGTGTGAAACAGGCATAAAAAAATACAGATGTGTGCATAAGTGCTGTGGGGCTGAGGGTGAGGTGAATATCAAGTGCTTAAAGGGTACAGATCCAAATACAGAGGTGGCACAGAAAGGAATCAGAGTAGGCAAAAGGGGGAGGCCTAGTCAGGGGAGGCCTCTTGGAGGAGATGTGATTTGAAACTGGGGATAGTGGTGGTCTGTTGGATACAAAGGGTGAGGGAGTTCCAAGCCAGAGAGAGGATGTGGGCAAGGGGTTAGCGGTGAGATAGAGGAGACTGAGGTACAGTGAGTAGGTTGGCTTTAGAGGAGTGGAGTAGGTTGGCATTAGAGGAAGATTGTACTAGAAAATCAGTGCAATAAATTAAGAATGGGCAAGGTGATTGAGTGCTTTAAAGCCAATGGTAAGGTGTATCTGTTTGATATGGAGGTGGATGGGCAACCATCTGATGTTCCTGAGTGAGGAAACTTGAACTATTTTAAATAATGATGATAATGACAATTTTGGTGTTTGCTAAGCACTCCCTATGTGCTAAGCACTACACTAAGCCTTGGGGTTGGTCACAGTTCCTGTCCCCCATAGGACTCACAATCTAAGAAGGAGGGAGAACAGGCCTAGTGGAGAGAGCACAGGCCTGGGAGTCAGAAGGACCTGGATTCTAATCCCAGCTTTGCCAATTGCTTGCTATGTGACCTTGGGCAAGTCATTTAACTTCTCTGTGCCTCAGGTCTCCTGTTCTCCCTCCTACTTAGACCATGAGCCCCATGCAGGAAAGGGTCTGTGTCCAACCTAATTAACTTGTACTTAACCCAGCACTTAGAACAATGTTTGACACGTAGTAAGTGCTTAACCAATACCATGAAAAAAGCCCAAACACATATTGAATCCCCATTTTACAGATAAGGAACTGAGGCACTGAGATTTGCCCAAGGTCACACAGCAGACAAGTGGTGGAACTGGGATTAGAACTCAAGTCCTCTATGTCCCAGGCCCAAGCACTTTCCACTAGGCCATGCTGCTTCCCTTCTTTTTAGAAAAAAGCAACCGGGAAACAGATCAAAGTATGGACTGGAGCGGGCAGGGAGGTCAGCAAGGAGGCTGATGTCATCTAAGCACTTAAATATTCACAACCCCTCATGTCACTTATGTACTTATTGAATATACTCTATTATAACCTCCTAGTTGTAATTTGCTTAATGTCTGTCTCCTCCAATGGACTGTAAACTCCTTGAAGGAAGGGATCAAGTGTATTAATTTCTATTGGAGTCTCCCAAGTGCTTAGTAAAGTGCTCTGCACATAGTAGGTGCTCACATATTTGTTTCTATATTCAAGTATTTATTCAGCTATTTCATCTGGATTAATTTTCACCACTTCCTGCTATAACCCTATTATTTCATCCACTTGAGCTATTTGTTAATAATTTTGTCTATGCCACTATACTGTAATTCCTTGAGAGCATGGAACATCTATCTTTCTATGGATATTCCCTCCCAAGTGTTCAGTACCCTGTCTGCACACAGTAGGCCCTCAATATTGTAATGTATTGTACTTTCCCAAGGGATTAGTACAGTGCTCTGCACACAATAAGCGCTTAATAAATATGATTGAATGAATGAATACTTCTGATTGATTGAGTAGCACTTAATAAATAACCTGGATTGAATGACTGGGAAAAGCCCATTAACTCTCCTAGCATGGTGTATTTGGATGGTATTAAAGAGTCGATCCATATTTAATTCGAGAGAACAGCTACAATAATCATCGGTAAAATCTACTGTATAAAATTCGGTGACTCATGTGTCTATTCCTCTCAACCTCCAGTGGGTTTTTTTTC
Organism: Tachyglossus aculeatus; assembly: GCF_015852505.1. Taxonomy (NCBI): domain Eukaryota; kingdom Metazoa; phylum Chordata; class Mammalia; order Monotremata; family Tachyglossidae; genus Tachyglossus; species Tachyglossus aculeatus. Next base: position 14,991,820 of record NC_052099.1, read on the forward strand.
CCACATTGCTGATTTTATGGCACAAACTTTTTCTATTCATGCACTCTGCAGAGAGTGAATTGAGTATTTATCAAGAATTTGTATTTAATTTGAGATTTGGAGCAAATCATTTTTCCTGGCTGGGAAGAAAATAAATGCAATTCGCTGCTTGGAAATAACAATGCAAATGAAAAACAGTATATCCTAGTAGAAAGAGCATGGGTCTGGGAGTCAGAGGACATTGGATCTAAACCTGCTCTGCCTATTGCTTGCTGTATGACCTTGGGTAAGTCATTTAACTTCTGTACCTCGGTTCTCCTGTTCTCCCTCCTACTAAAAGATTGTGAGTCCCATGCAGGACAGGAAATGGGTCCAACCTAATTAACTTGAATCTACCCCCAGAGCTTAGAACAGTGTTTGACACATAGTAAATGCTTAACAAATACCATAAAGAGTGCTTTAGCTGAGCTAACTTCACAGCAAGCTTGACTATGAACTCAGACCACACCCTTGAAGGCAGGGTTGTCCTAGAGGTCCCCCTAACCACTCTGGAAAGCAGCATGGTGTAGTGGATACAGCACGGGTCTGAGAGTCAGAAGGTCATGGGTTCTAATCCCAGCTCCGCCACTTGTCTGCTGTGTGGCCTTGGGTAAGTCACTTGACTTCTCTGTGCCTCAGTTACCTCATCTGTAAAATGGAGATTAAGACTGTAAGCCTTCTGTGGGACAGGGTCTATGTCCCTGTAGCCACCCCAGTGCTTAACACAGTGTCTGGCACATTGTAAGTACTTAACAAATACCATAATAATAATAATAATAATAATAATAATAATAATAATAATAATAATAATAATGAGGGAAGACACTCAGGGTAGCCTTAGCAGTTGGGTGGGGGGGGTGGGGGAGGAATGTATGTTCTGTAAGGTTGGCTCCTGCATCCTGGGGAGGTCTCAGGGGATTCAAAGGTTCAACAGCTTTTGCAGGCAAAGGAAGCAACTTCCTTTTACCAGACTGGACAACCCTTGGATGTTGTGAATCTTTCAGGACAGTTTGACAGTACAGAATGCATCCGACTGGAGGGTCATATTTTTTAGAATTCTATCCCAGTATCTGAAAGGCAGAGGCCTTTCCATATCCCATTAGGACCTACCTTTCAGCTGGGTTGCTAAGACCTTACCCAACAATTCTAGTGGCAGCATGGTTGCAAGGAGATGGAGGAGTATAGGTGAAACAACCCAGCCTCTTCCTCCTCATTATTTCTGGTGGCGGCAATAAGCCAATGCTGCTCCTGCTTCCATTGCCATGGTTGAACTTGTCCTTCCCATGCTGCTTCTTGGAATTTCCTTCATGATTAGACTAATAGCCTGCATCAAATGGTGTTCACAGCAGCCAGTGTGACTACCACTGCCTTCAATCAAGCAGTGCGGCTGCCTGGCTGCTGGGCCCCAAGCTGCACAACCTCCTCACCTGCCACATAAACCTCCTCCCCACAGATCTGTCCTGTTCTCCCTTAGAGACCTCCAATCTTCTGACCCCATCCAATTTTCTCAAGTCATCATGCCCCACTTAACTTCCATACCCAAACTATTTTCCCTTGACGATCAAATTGACCACCTCAACACCACCCTCTCTATTAAACTGCACTTGCTCCCCTAATCCCCCCTACACCTTCTTCAATCTCGTACCACTAACACACAGCCCTGGAACACCTCCATTGCTTCCTTCATTCCTGTGCATGAGCCGCAAAGTGATGCTGGCAGAAATCTAGATATCAGGTCAACCTCATCCACCTCAAATTCATCCTTGCCAGCTTTAACTCTGCCTTTCCCCTGCCCAGTAAAATTATTTCTCTATCCTTATTGAAACTCATGCCCATTGCCCTCACCAGTCGTTCCAGATGTTTAACTCCCTCCTCAAATGCCCTGTCCCCCTCCTCCCCAATATCTTTCCCACAATGACCTGGCTACCCACTTTATTGAAAAAATTGAAACTATCAGGCATGATCTCCTTAAAACCTCCCCTGCTCATTCATTCATTTATTAAATCATGTGTATTGAGCGCTTACTGTGTGCAGAGCACTGTACTAAGCACTTGGAAAGTACAATTCAGCAACAAATAGAGACAATCCCTACCCATAACGGGCTCACAGTCTAGAAGGGGGGGAGACAGGCATCAAAACAAGTAAACAGACATCATGAGCATCAATATGCATAAATATAATTATAGCTACATACTCATAATTAATATAAATAAATAGAATTATAAATATGTACATATATACACAAGTGCTTTGGGGGGGATGGTGGAGAGCAAAGGGAGTGTGTCACGACCATGGTGAGGGGAGGGGGAGCAGAGGAAAAGGGGGGCTTAGTCTGGGAAGGCTTCCTGGAGGAGGTGAACCTTCAGTAGGACTTTGAAGGGGGGAAGCACTCCTCACCAGTCCCTCCCTCCTCCTGCCCCTTCTTCAACTCTCCCATCCTACCCAACAGTATCCCAAGAGGAGACCTGCCTTGTCTCAAAATCCACATTCTCCACCTGTGCTTCTGATCCCATCCCTTTGCACCTTATCAAAGCACTTGCCTTCTCCCTTCTTTCCTCCCTGACTGCCATCTTCAACTGTTCACTTTCCAATGCCTTCTTCCCCATTGCTTTCAAGCCTGCTCACATCTTCCCTATTCTTAAAAAGTCCCTTGATCCCACAACTCCCTTCAGTTATTGCCCCATCTCCCTCTTACCATTCCTCTCCAAACTCCTTGAGCAAATTGTCTACATCCACTGCCTTCCATCCCCCTTCACTCCTCAGAAACCACCCTCTCAGAGGACACAGATTATCTCTTGGCAAAGCCAATCTACTCCATCCTAATCCTCCTCAACCTCTCAGCTGCCTTTGACACTGTCGACTACTCCCGTCTCCTAGAAACATTATCCAACCTCGGCTTCATTCATTAATTCATTACATCACTAACACTATCCTCTCCTGGTTCTTCTCCTATCTCTCTGGCCACTCATTCTATGCTCCTCCTCTGCCTCCCACCCTCTAACTGTGGGTATCCCTCAAGGTTCAGTTTTGGGTCCTCTTCTACTCTCCATCTACATCCACTCCCTTAGGGAACTCATTGACTCCCATGGCTTCAACTACCACTTCTATGTGGATGATTCCCAAATCTACACCTCCAGCCCTGATCTCTCTCCCTCTCTGAAGTCTCGGATATCCTCCTGCCTTCAAGACATCTGCTCTGCACACACTAAATGCTCAGTAAATACGACTGAATGAATGAATATCCTGCCATTATTTCAAACTTAACATGCCCCCAAAAGAACTCTTGCCCAAACCCTGTTCTCCCCTTGACTTTCCCATCACTGCAGATGACACCACCACCCTTCCTGTCTCACAAGCCCACCTTGGCATTATCCTTGACTCCTCTCTCTGTTTCAACTCACATATTCAATCTATCACTAAATCATGGCAGTTCAATCTTTACATCACTAAACCCTGTCCTTTTCTCTCCAACCAAACTGCTACCACTTTAATCCAAACACTTATTCTATCCTGTCTTGATTACTGTATCAGCCTCCTTGTTGACCTCTCAGCGTCCTGTCTCTCCCCACTCCAGTCCATACTTCACTCTGCTGCCCGGATCAAAAATGTTCAGACTGTGTTTCCTCACTCCTCAAGAATAACCAATGGTTGCCCATCCACCCCCACATTAAATAGAAACTCCTTACCATTGGCTTTAAAGTGCTCAATCACCGTGCTGCCTCCTACCTCACCTTGCTACTCTTCCAGTGCTTAGAACAATGCTTTGCACATAGTAAGTGCTTAACAAATGCCATTATTATTATTATTCTACTTCAATCCAGCCTACACACTTTGCTCCTCTAATGCCAACCTACTCACTGTATGCAGATCTCATCAGTCTTGCCACCAACCTCTCACCCTCTTCCTGGCTCTGGCCTGGACCGCCCTCCCTTTTTATATCTGACAGACGGTTGCTCTTCCCATCTTCAAAGCCTTATTGGAGAAGTATCTCCTCCAGGGTGCCTTCCCTGACTAAACCCTCAATTCCTCTTTTCCTACTTCCTCTGTGTCACCCTGACACACTCCCTTTTCCACCCCCCCAGCCACACAGCACTTATGTAAATAGCGATAATTTCTGTATTTATAGTAATGTCTGTCTCCCTCTCTAGACTGTTTGCTCATTGTGGGTGGGGAATGTGTCTGTTATATTGTTTTGTGTACTCTCCCAAGCACTTAGTACAGTGCCCTGCACACAGTAAGTGCTCAATAAATATGACTGATTGATTGATCGGTGGGGATGTTTGATGCAGCAATAGTAGCAAATGGCAGGTTGAGTCCACCAAGTTCCTTCTCTCTCTATTTCTCCTCCTCTGTCCCTTACTCTTTCTCCCTTTCGCTTGCCCCTCTTCCTTTTCTCTCCCTCCCTCTCTGTTCTTCCTCTTCCACTTTGCCCTTCTATTTTTCTCCCTCTCACCTTTTGTCTAACCCCTTCTTTTCCCTTTCTGTCACCTGACTTCTTTTTTCCCTCCCTACCCGGTCCTGTCCCTGTCTCTCCCCTGTCTTCTTCATTCTCCCTCCTCCTCTTTATGCCCTCCCTCAACCCCACTCCCTTATTGCGACCCCTGACTCTTTCCATCACTCCTCTTTGTTCTCTTTCCATCTCTGTCACACCAACAGCTTTTCTGCCTTTTCAACTTTGTTTCAGGAACTACCCTGTTCCCTCAGGATCACCCCAAAAACTGGTGACCTGTCTCTCATGCCCACCTTTGTCCTAATCAGGTCCCATCCTGCATCCCTGGTCCAACCCTGAAAGATCCAGAACGACCCAGAGTGTTCACACAGGCACTGTATCTAATGCGGCAATGAAAAGCTGCAAGGGGCTACAGCTCCACCCAGTGATGGAAGTTTGTATAGAAGTTCACTAACCGTTTCCTCTGGGGACAATCAATATCTTGTTGGTGGTGTTCGGGTGGTGGAAATCAAGTCCTCAATTATCTAGTCTTAGTTCTTTTCTTGGCACTATTTACCTGGGTGCATATCACCTGATTTCCAGTTTTTTCCATGGGCTGTCCTGCTGGGAAGTTATGTCAATTAATAATAATAATAATAATAATAATTATGGTACTTGTTAAGTGCTTACTATGTATCAAGTACTATTCTAAGCACTGGGGTAGATACATGGTAGTCAGGTTAGATGTAGTTCCTGTCTCACACAGGGCTCACGATCTTAATCATCATTTTACAGGTGAGGTAACTGAGGCCCAGAGAAGTTAAGTGACTTGCCCAAGGTCACACAGCAGTCATGTGGTAGACACTGGATTAGAACCCATGACCTTCTGACTCCCAGGCCTGCTCTATCCACTAAGCCACGCTGGTTCTCTATAATGATTATGGTATTTGTTAAGCACCTACTATGTGCCAGGCACTGTATTAAGCAGTGGGATGGATACAAGCAAATCAGGGAGGACACTGTCCCTTGTCCCATGTGGGGCTTACAGTCTCAATTCCCATTTTACAGATGAGATAACTGAGGCCCAGAAGAATGAAGTGACTTGCCCAAGGTCACACAGCACACTAGTGGCATAGCCAGGGTTAGAACCCATGACCTTCTGACTCCCAGGCCCGTGCTCTATCCACTGCACCATGCTGCTTCTCAAAGGGCATAGTTGGCAGGATTCGAACCTGCATGGAGAAACCCCAGTGGATTTCTAGCCCATCACCTTAACCACTCAGCCATGATCGATCAATCAATAGTATTTATTAAGTTCTTACTGTGGGCAGAGCATTGTACTAAGCACTTGGGAGAGTACAATACAATAGAGTTGGTAAACATGTTCCCTGCCCACAACGAGCTTACAGTCTGGAAGAGGAGACAGATAGTAATATAAATAAGTAAATTATGGATATGCACGTTAATGCTGTGGAGCTGAGGTAGGGGCGAATACCAACTGCCCAAAGGGCACAGATCCAAATGCATAGAAGACACGGAAGGGAGAGGGAGCTGGGGCAAGAGTTTTTAGTCAAGGTACACCTCTTGGAGGAAATGTGACCTACATAAGGCCTTGCAGGTGTTCTGGCATATATGGATGGGGAGGGAGTTCCAGGCCAGAGGAAGGACATAGTCAAGGGGACAGCAGTAAGATCGATAAGATCAGGGTACAGTGAAAAACCTTGCACTAGAGGAGCGAAGTGTGCAGGCTGGGCTGTAGTAGAAAATCAATGAGGTATAAGGTAGGAGGGGCAAGTTGATTGAGTACTTTAAAGCTGATGGTAAGGAGTTTCTCTTTGATGTGGAGGAGGAGGATGGGCAACATCCCCACTTTTTGAGAAGTGAGGAAATAAGGAATGAATTTTTTTAGAAAAGTGATACATGAAGCAGAGTGAAGAATGGACTGGAATGGGGAGAGACAGGAAGCAGGGAGGTCAGAGAGGAGGCAGATGCAGTATTCAAAGTGGGATATAATAGTGCTTGGATCAGTGTAGTACCAGTTCAGATGTAGAGGAAAGGGCAGGTTTTAGCAATAGTGCAATAGTTCTAATCCCAGCTCTGCTATTTGTCAGCTGTGTGACCTTGGGCAAGTCACTTAACTTCTCTGTGCCTCAGTTACTTCATCTGCAAAATGGGGATGAAGACTGTGAGTCCCACATGGGACAACCTAATACCCTTTTATCTACCCCAGCACTTAGAACAGTGTTTGGCACGTAGTAAGAGCTTAACAAATACTAAAATTATTTCTGTTGCCAAATTATACTCTGTTGCTGAATTGTACTTTCCAAGCGCATACTACAGTGCTCTGCATACAGTAAGTGCTCAATAAATACGATTGAATGAATGAATGAATGGTGACAGATTGAATATGTGGGTTGTATGGGAGAGATGAATTGAGGACAATGCCAAGGTTAAGGGCTTGTGAGACAGGGAGGATAGTGGTATTGTTCAGTGTTATGGGAAAAGTAGGGAAAGACAGTTTTGGAGTGGGAAGATAAGTTGTTGTGTTTTGGACATGTTTAGTTTGAGGTGCCTACAGGACATAAAGGTAGAAATGTCCCAGTGGCAGGAAGAAATGAGAAACTGCAGAGAAGGAGAGAGGCCAAGGTTGGAGAGGTAAATTTGGGAATCATCTGCAAAAATTAGTAGTTGAAGCCATGGAAGTGATTGAGTTTTCCAAGGGAGTGAGCACAGATGGAGAATAGGAGGAGACCCAAACCTAAGCCTTGAGGGTCCCCCACTGCCTACCATCAGGGGATGGGAGGTAGAGGAGGAGCCTGCAAAAGAGACTGAGAAGGAGTCTCTCCTTGACCCACTCCAATCTGGCTTATGTCCCCTTCACTCCACAGGAACTGCCCTCTCAAAGGTCACCAATGATCCCCTTCTTGCCAGATACAATGGCCTCTACTCCATCCTAATACTCCTTGATCTCCCAGCTGCCTTCAACACTGTGGACTACCCCCTTCTCCTGGAAACATTATCCAACCTTGGCTTCACTGACATTGTCCTCTCCTGGTTCTCCTCTTATATCTATGACCACTCATTCTCATTCTCTTTTATGAGCTCCTCCTCTGCCTCCACTCCCTAACTGAGGGAGTTCCTCAAGGTTCAGTTCTGGGTCCCCTTCTATTTTCCATCTATATTCACTCCCGTGGAGAACTCATTCACTCCCATGGCTTCAACTACCACCTCTGTGTGGATGATACCCAAATCTACATCTCCAGCCATGATCTGTCTCCCTCTCTACAGTCTCACATATCCTCCTGCCTTCAAGACATCTCTGCTTGAATGTCCTCCCATTACCTCAAGCTTAATGTGTCCAAAACAGAACTCCTTATCTCCCCACTCAAACCCTGTCCTCCCTCTGACTTTCCCATCACTGTAGATGGCCCCACCTACTTCCTGTTTTACAGGCCCATTACTTGAGCGTTATCCTTAACTCTTCTCTTTCAACCCACATAATCAATCCATCACTAAATCCTGTCATCCCACCTTTAAAACATTACTAAAATCCTCCCTTTCCTCTCCATCCAAACTGCTACCATGTTAATACAATCAGTCATCCTATCCCACCTGGATTACTACATCAGTCTCTTTGCTGATCTCCCAGCCTCCTGCCTCTCCCCACTCCAGTCAATACTTCGCTTCGCTCTGCTACCTGGATCATTTTTCTACAAAAACGTTCAGGACATGTCACCCCGTTCCTCAAAAAACTCCAGTGGTTGCTCATCCACCTCCATTTCAAACAAAAACTCCTCACCACTGGCTTTAAAGCACTCTAGCACTTTTCCCCCTCCTACCTGACCTCACTACTCTCCTATTACAACTCAGTCCACATACTTTACTCTTCTACTACAACCCAGTCCACATACTTTGCTCCTCTAATGCTACTCTTCACACTGAGCCTCGATCTCATCTCACCACTGACCCCTTGCCCATATCCGTCATTTATTCATTCATTCATTCAACTGCATTTATTTAGTGCTTACTGTGTGCAGAGCACTGTACTAAGCATTTGGAAAGTATAATTTGACAACAGATAGAGACAGTCCCTACCCAACAATGGGCTCACAGTCTAGAGGGGAGAGACAGACAACAACACAAAACATGTAGATAGGTGTCAATACCATCAAAATAGATACATAGAATTATAGATATATACACATCATTAATAAAATAGAGTAATAAATATGTACAAATATACACACGTGCTGTGGGGCGGGGAAGGGGGAATAATAATAATAATGGCATTTATTAAGCACTTACTATGTGCAAAGCACTGTTCTAAGCATTGAAGGGAGTGTGGATTGTGGGGAGGGGAGGAGGAGCAGAGGAAGAAGGGGGGGCTCGGTCTGGGAAGGCCTTCTGGAGGAGGTGAGCTCTCAGTAGGGTTTTGAAGGAAGGAAGAGAGCTAGTTTGGCGGATGTGTGGAGGGAGGGCATTCCAGGCCAGAAGTAGGACGTGGGCAAGGGGTCGATGGTGGAAGAGGTGAGAACGAGGTACAGTGAGGAGGTGAGTGGCAGAGGAGCGGAGGGTGCAGGCTGGGCTGTAGAAGGAGAGAAGGGAGGTGAGGTAGAAGGGTGCAAGGTGATGGGGAGTTTTGAAGCCAATAGTGAGGAGTTTTATCTTCATGCGAAGGTTGATAGGCAACCACTGGAGATTTTTGAGGAGGGGAGTGACATGCCCAGAGCGTTTCTGTAGAAAGATCATCCGGGCAGCAGGGTGAAGTATAGACTGAAGAGGGGAGAGACAGGAGGATGGGAGATCAAATCCTTCCTCTGGACTGGAACACCCTCCCTCTTCAAATCTGACAGGCAATTACTCCCTCTTCTTCTAAGCCTTATTGAAGGTACATCTCCTCCAAGAGGCCTTCCCTGACTTAACTCTGCCTCTCATCTTCTCCCACTCCCTTCTGCATCTCCCTGACTTGCTCCATTTCTTTTTTCCCACTCCCAGCACCACAACATTTACATACTTATCTGTAATTTATTCATTGATATTAATGTGTTTCCTCTGCTCTAGACTGTAAGCTCATTGTGGGCAGGGAATGTGTTTATTATTTTATTGTACTCTTCCAAGCGCTTAGTACAGTGCTCTGCATACAGTAAGTGCTCAATAAATATGATTGAATAAATGAATGAGTATTGGAGGAGAGGAAGTGGAGACAGCAACAACTCTCTCAAGGAATTTTGAGAGGGATAGTAGGAGGGAGATGGGGTAATAACTGTATGCAGCCATGGCATAAAGGGAGAAGCAACATGGCCTAGTGGAGAAAACATGGGCCTGGGAATCAGAAGGACCTGAGTTCTAATCCCAGCTCTGCCAATTGCCTGCTTTGCGATCTTGGGCAAGTCACTCCAATTTTCTGTACCTCAGGCTCCTCAACTATTCCATCCTTCCCATCTCACAAGCCCACAAACTTGGTGTCATCCTTGACTCTGCTCTCTCATTCACCCTACATATCCAATTTGTCACCATAACCTGCTGGTCCCACATTCACAACATTGCCAAGATCCGCCCTTTGCTCTCCATCCAAACCACTACCTTGTTAGTACAATCACTCATCATATCCAGACTGGATTACTGCATCCGCCTCCTTTCTGACCTCCCAATCTCCTGTCTCTCCCCACTTCAGTCTATACTTCATGCTGCTGCCCAGATTATCTTTCTACAAAAACAGTCTGGGCATGTCACCCCCACGCCTCAAAAATCTCCAGTGGTTGCCTATCAACCTCCATAAGAAGCAAAAACTCCTCACTATTGGCTTCAAAGCTCTCCATCACCTTGCCCCCTCCTACAGTCCAGCTGGCACACTCTGCTCCTCTGCCACTAATCTCCTCACTGTGCCTTGTTCTAGCCTGTCCCACCGTGGACCCCTGGCCCACATCCTACCTCTGGCCTGGAATGCCCTCCCTCCTCACATCTGCCAAACTAGCACACTTCCCCCCTTCAAAGCCCTACTGAAAGCTCACATCCTCCAGGAGGCCTTCCCAGACTAAGCCCCCTTTTCTCCTCCTCCCCTCCCCATCACCCAACTCCCTCCCTCTGCTCTAGTCCCCTCCCACCCACAGCACTTGTGTATATATGTACATGTTTATTATTCTATTCATTTTATTCTAATGTGTATATACCTATAATTCTATTTATTCATATTGATGCTATTGCTATCTGCCTACTTGTTTTGATGTCTATCTCCCCCCTTCTAGACTGTGAGCCCGTTGTTGGGTAGGGATTATCCCTATTTGTTGCTGAATTGTACTTTCCAAGTGCTTAGTACAGTGCTCTTCACACAGTAAGTGCTCATAAATACGATTGAATGAATATTCATTGGAGATGCCTGTTCTCCCTCCTACTTAGACTGCGAATCCCATGCAGGAAACAGACTGTATCTGATCTAATTAACTTGTACCTACCCCAGGGTTTAGAACAGTGTTTGACACATAATATGTGCTTAAATACCAATAAAAAGGGAGGGATTTTTAGGTTAGGGGATATTTGAAGCATATTTGAAAGCAATGGGGAAGAATTTATTGGAAAGTGAACAGTTGAAGACAGTGGTCAAGGAGGGAAGAAGGAAGGGGACAGGTATTTTATGAGGGACGGGGCCAGAATTATAGGTGGGGGAGAGATATCTTGGGAGGCAGCAAGAGGTCACTTCTGGAGCTACTGCTGGAAAAGATGAGAAAGTCAAAGAGGGTAGAGGAGGAAGGAGGGCTGGAGAGGAGAAAAGATTTTAGAGAGACCATGCCTGATGGCTTCAATTTTGTCAATAATCGTGTGGCTGAGTCATTAGGGGAAAGAGATGGTTCGGGAGGGGAAAGAAGGTTTGAGGAGGGAGCTGAAACATCTGGTATAGCTGGCAGGGGCAATGGGTATGGGAGTCAATTAGGAAGGAGAAGTATTGTTGTCAGAAAGAGGAGAGGGCAGAATGGTATCAGGTGAGAATGAAATTCAGATGGATGAAGTCAGACTGAAGTCTGGATTTCTTCAGGCTATAGTCTACAGCTCGAGCACAGGAGTGAAGGAAATGAACTGTGGAGTTGATCCAGGGTTGTGGATTGGGGTACAAAATTGACAGAGGGACAGGGGAACAACGAAGTTCAACTCAGTGGAGAGGGTGATGTTGAGGGTGTCGATTTTATGCACCAAGAGAAGGTAGTTTAGGGATAGAGGCCAAATGCTGGATGATGGCTTTAGAATATTGGAGCGGGTCAAAGATCAGAGGGCTCTTTGGGAAAATGGGAAATGTTTATCAGGAGTGGCTTTGTGTGAGAAAGACCAGGTGAAGAAGTTGTGGTCTGATAGAGGAATTTCAGAGTTGGTGAAGGTGGAGATTGTTCAGTGACTTGAGATGATGAGATTAAATGTCTGCCCAAATTGGTGAGTGAGGTAGGGTGGAGCAGAAGGTTATTCATTCATTCATTCATTTATTCATTCATTCATTCATTCATTCATTCATTCATTCAATCGTATTTATTTAGCGCTTACTGTGTGCCGAGCATTGTACTAAGCGCTTGGAAAGTACAATTCAGCAACAAATATTGACAATCCCTACCCAACAACGGGCTCACAGTCTAGAAGGGGGAGACAGACAATAAAACAAGTAGACAGGCATCAATACCATCAAAATAGATAAAGAGAATTATAGACATATGCACATCATTAATAAAATAGAGTAATAAATATGTACAAATATACACAAGTGCTGTGGGGAAGGGAAGGGGGTAGGGCAGAGGGAGGGAGTGGGGGTGATGGGGAGGGGAAGAGGAGCAGAGGAAAAGCGGGGGCTTAGTCTGGGAAGGCCTCCTGAAGGAAATGAGCTCTCAGTAGTGCTTTGAAGGGAGCAAGAGAGCTAGTTTGGAGGATGTGTGCAGGGAGGGCATTCCAGGCCAGAGGTAGGATGTGGGCCAGGGGTCGATGGTGGGACAGGCAAGAATAAGGTACAGTGAGGAGGTTAGCGGCAGAGGAGTGGAGTGTGCGGGCTGGGCTGTAATGAGAAAAGGGAGGTGAGGTAGGAGGGTGCAAGGTGATGGAGAGCTTTGAAGCCAATAATGAGAAGTTGTGACATTACTGGAGTTGAGGAGTGAGAGGAAGTAGACAGTGGAAAGGTCATCAGGGACATCCACACAGATATTGAAGACCCCAAGAATCAGTGAAGGGATGGAGTCCATTAACAGAAAAAACTTATATAATGGCAATGCACTGCCCACAGAAATTGATTATAGATGCTCTTGGGTTATTAATCATTTAGTTAGAATAATTTACCAGTGAATGCATTCTCAATTCACCAAAATCATGGGGAAAATGTCTAAATTCATTCATTCATTCAATCGTGTTTATTGAGCACTTACTTTGTGCAGAGCACTGCACTAAGTGCTTGGGAAGTACGAGTTGGCAACATATAGAGACAGTCCCTACCCAACAGTAGGCTCACAGTCTAGAAGGGGGAAACAGACAACAAAACAAATTAACAAAATAAAATAAATAGAATATGCAAATATGTACTAGTAAAATAGAGTAATAAATCTGTACAAACATATATACAGGTGCTGTGGGGAGGGGAATGAGGTAGGGCAGGGGGAGGGGGAGAGGAAGGAGGGGGCTTAGTCTGGGAAGGCCTCCTGGAGGAGGTGAGCTCTCAGTAGGGCTTTGAAGGGAGGAAGAGAGCTAGTTTGGCGGATGTGTGGAGGGAGGGTATTCCAGGCCAGGGGGAGGACGTGGGCTGGGGGCTGATGGCGGGACAGGTGAGAACGAGGCACAGTGAGGAGGTTAGCATGAGGTTAGCATAGGTTAGTTAAATGAAATTATTTCCTCTTGCCAATGCCTAAGAAAAAAGCAAAATAAAAATATCAATAATAAACAGCATTTGAATCTCAAAGGTTCATTTTTTTATGTAGGCATGAAAAAATGATCAACTATTACAGTAGCACTATTGCAAGATGTCATCTTTGAGAAATAGCAATATGAGAATGTTGAGACCAGCATAGCCCCAAGAAACACAAAAGCTGTTAATAGAGCCATTATTTTAATGAACAGGTAAAAATTAGGGCATTTGTTAAATGCTATGTTCCAGGCACTGTACTGGGTGCTGGGCATTTGTTAAGCACAATGTGCCAGGCATCATACTAAGCACTGGAGTGGATCAAGTTGGACACAGTCCCTGTCCCATGTGGGGCTCACATTCTCAATCTCCATTTTACAGATCAAGTAACTGAGGCATAGAGAAGTAAAGTAACTTGCTCAGGGTCACACAGCAGAAAAGTGGAAGATCTGGGATTAGAACCCATGAGCTTCTGATTCGCAGGCCCATGCTCTGTCCACTCTGTCCAGATAATAACAGTGCCCATACAGAGGAATGTTAAATATTGGCTAAAATCATTACTAATCCGGCGGGGGTTGGGGGGGGGGAGGGGGAAGGTACGTGGAATGGAAAGAGAGAGAAGCTTCTCTAAATGTTTTGCCTGTTTGTTTCAGTAAATTCAAAACCATTATCACAGGAACCAGGCATGTGGCACAATTACCCCGAGTTCAGGCTGCAAATCAACTCACCCCATTTGTCTTTTTTGGCTTTGCTTCTACTGTGCGGAGGAGAAAGGTAGCAGCAGAAAGGTGGCATCTGCCTTTGCTCACTTATTTGATGATCCACACTTCAGAACATTTTGCTCTTGACTGGAATTAAGAAAAGTTGAGAGATAACCCAAATCCCTTTCCTGGTACATTGTTTGGGGGCATTAAGGGGATATGGATGGCAATAGGAACTTTGGGTGTATAGGGAGATGTCCTAATTGGAAAATCTGGGTCATTACCATTTCCAGAAAGGTTCTGATAGTGATAGAGTTCACAGTGGTCATGTTTAATTGGACTCAGGAGAGACAATACTCATTACTTCATGTTGTTGAATCAAGATGAGAAAAAGAGAATGGTTTGGAAAAAAACTGCTAACAAAAGCAACTGCTATTTATCTCATTAGTCATGTCCTCAGATCATCATTAGTGATCTGTTTCTGGGCTAGAAACAACCCTATTATCTTGTAGCTACCCCTATGCTTAGTTCAATGCCTGGCACATAGTAAGCACTTAAGTACCATTATTATTATTATTTGTCTTAAGGTGGCCAGTTGTCTGACTTTAACTGGGACAATCACAGTTGTCAGAGTGCCTCTTTAGAGGAGACATCATTGTCATCTCTGCCACCTCTATGACTGAGCTGGCCCATCATAAATCTTATCCAGTATTTTCTGGAACGGTTCAAACAGGGTAGCAACATAAATAAAAAAAGAGTGCACTGGTAGTGGCAGCTTATCCCCTGCCACTGCAGAAGAGGAGAATGGGGAGGAAAAGTTGGAGAGGGAAGAGATAGAAAAGAATGAGGAAAAGGTATGGCAGCTTCTCCTCTACTCTTCCTCCTTCCTGCCATTCTCTACTTTAGCTAACTTTTCCTGCTCAGGTAGCGGTGGTGGCAGCTGACAATTGTTCTGGTTGCAGTGGCAACAGTAGTACAGAATGGTGCTACTCAGGGGTCATCTCTTTTCCCCTTTCTCCTATTCCTTTTGTTCTCCCCCTGACACATTTTTATTTTTTATTTTTTGGTATTTAAGTGTTTACAACCACTACTTAAGCACTGGGGTAGATATAAGATAATCGGGTTAGAGAAGCAGCATGGCGTCGTGGATAGAGCATAGGTCTGGGGTCCAGAAGGTCATGGGATCTAATCCTGGCTCTGCCACTTGTCTGCTGTGTGACCTTGGGCAAGTCACTTCACTTCTCTGTGCCTCAGTTCCCTCACGTGTAAAATGGGGATTGAGACTGTGAGCCCCACGTGGGACAAAGGACTGTACCCAAACCGATTTGCTTGCATCCATCCCAGCACTTAGTACAGTGCCTGGCACAAAATAAGGGCTTAGCAAAAACCACAATTATTATTATTATATTATTATTCTACTTGGCACTCACAGACTAAATAGAAGGGAGAACGGTATTTCAATCCCCATTTTACATATAAGGAAACTGATGTACAGAGAAGTTCAGTGACGTGCCCAAGGTCACATAGCAGGCAAGTGGCAGAGCCAGGAGTAGAACCCAAGTCCTCAGACTCCCAGGCCTGTGCTCTTTCCATTTGGCCACGTTGCTTCTCTCCTCCTTCTCTATTTTCTCCCTTTTTCTTCTCTTCCTGACCCCTACTCCTCTCATTAATTCCCTTTCCTTTGCCCCCTATTTTATCTCTCTTACATCCATGTTCTTTCTTCCCATCTCCCTTTAATGGCCTCACATTCATTCTATTCTAGTTGAAGAAAAATCTGGTCATTTCACCATTTCTGATTTTGACCTCATGTGGCTTTTAAGAAAAACATAAAGCCTTCATTTGATGTATTGTTAAAAGGACTGGATTTTATTTTGCATTTCCCTATACACAACTCAAGCAGTCTGTCAACAAATGCTAAAGTCAGGTTAAAAATGGCTTCAATTACTTCAGATCCCCCTATGAAAAGCCACTAGATTAAAATAGAAATTTATGTAGGTCATTCTTTAATTTATTCTTTAATCTCTGAGAAAAGCACCTGTATATTGGTACTTCCTATACAAAGACCCAAGTACCACCAAGAAAAATCTCCACAAAGCCGGCAGCAAATCTGCATCAATGTTTCCTGAACTACTTCAAACTCTTTCAAGCCATTTTCAAAGCATTTTGGCTATTTGAAACACTCAAAACAATTAAGAAAATTTGGTACCATTTAGAATCAATTTCAAAAGCCCCAATATGTTTAAATCATTTTGAAACTGTTCTGACAAGGCACTGTGATTTCAAACCTGCCTTGAAACCACAAATATTGTACTAACATTTTGGGAATCATTTTGAATGGTTTGGTCATTCAAAAGAGTTGCCAGAATTTTTAAACCATTCAAAACCTTCTAAAATGATTTCAAAGGCTCAAGCATTTTCCAGACATTGCCTCTTTCTAAGAAGGCTCATTCATTAACCCTAGAATCTCTTAGTTTTCTGAGGAAGGCATTACACATAAGAGGCAGTAAGTGTGAAACATATGACTTATTTGTGAGGTTTGCCTTCTTTCCCAAATGAATCTTTAATATTACTTCCACCCTCAAGTGTGAGATAAGTAAATATAGCTTGGTGTCTGGTGTGTAAGCTCTCTATAGCTCCTTACAGACCTGATAAAGTCCTCTACACACAGTGGGTGTTCAGTAAACCTTGTCTTGTCTTATGCTGTTGAGTCATCTCCAGCCCTTCATGACACCATGGATACATCTCTCCTAGAATGCCCAACCTCCATCAGTGGTCAGTAGTGTATCCATAAAGTTTTCTTGGTAAAAATAAAGAAGTGGTTTACCATTGCCTCCTACCACGCAGTAAGCTTGAATCTCTACCCTTGACTCTCCCATGCCGCTGCTGCCCAGCACAGGTGAATTTTGACCTGTAGCAGATTGCCTTCCACTCGCTAGCCACTGCCCAAGCTAGGAATGGAAGCAGAGCCAGGCCTCTGATTGACTCTCCCTCCCATAGTTGAGATTGGCAGAGTGCTGGAAACTCTCCAGGTGCGACCCTAAGAGGGGATTCTACTGAGTACTAATTGAAGGAAATAGAGCCAACTTCTAATCTCACACATTATGTAGTTCCTCAATCTGCATTCGTCTTTCTTTAAAATGAAAAACTTGGTGCCCCATAGATGTATACTCTCTTGTGCAAGTGGGAGAGTGACAAGATCAACATAGGGAACACATTATCAAATAAACTTAAATTGTGAGCCCCCTGAGAAGTAGGGAGAGGATCTAATTCCCACTTGTATACTCTTCCCAGCACTTAGTACAATGCTCTGGATACAGTAAATGCTTAATAAATACTACTAATAATAATTATTTTTATTATTATGGTATTTGTTAAGTACTTACTATGTGCCAAGCCCTGTTCTAAGTGCTGGGGTAGATTCAAGTTAAGCAGGTTGGACACAGTTCCTGTCCCACGTGGGGCTCAAACTCTTAATCACCATTTTACAGATGAGGTAACCAAGGCCCAGAGAAGTTAAGTGACTTGCCCAAGGTCACACAGCAGACCTGGGGCAGAGCCAGAATTAGAACCCAGGTCCTTCTGACTCCCAGGCCCATGCTCTATCCACTAAGCCATGCTACTTCTCTACTGCTTTGACCCACCACTGGCCAATCTCCATTTGAAGGAGGTTTATCCCCTAAAATGATAATTGTGGTATTTGTTAAGTGTTTACTGTGTGCCAGGCACTGTACTGAGTGCTGCTGGTAGATACAAATAAATTGGGTTGGCCAACACTCTGCAATAGAGATTTGGGGATGAGTCAGGATTTTTGTATTTTTTTGTTTTGTTTTATGTTTTGTTTTGTTCTCTGTCTCCCCCTTCTAGACTGCGAGACCGTTGTTGGTTAGGGACATCTCTATATGTTGCCAACTTGTACTTCCCAAGCACTTAGCACAGTGCTCTGCACACAGTAAGCACTCAATAAATATGATTTAATGAATGAATGAATGAATATTATTTTGGCCTTTAATAATAATAATTAATTATGGTATTTGTTAAGTGCTTACTATGTGCCAGGCACTGTACTAGATACGGAACTGAATCATGACAAGGAATATGTATAAATCTCTTTGCAGAACAATATTAAATGAGTCAGAATAAAAAGGTCAAGAAAGTGTCTATTTCTCATGAGTTACAGAAGTTTGAATCATTAATGAGAAACACAATAATGGAAGCAGGTATATTCCTGTCTGGGCTGTGGTCCTCAGAATACCGAGTTGCTGCTTGACAGTCACAGCACTGTTTGAAAGAGAGGAATTTATGATTTGCCTTCACCTACTTGGGAGAAGACAAGCTCTTGGTCACCTAGGATCTTCAGATCCTAGAATGTGTTATCTGAATGAGAAAGGTGAAAGGCAGAGAAGAATCAAAGATGACATCAAGATTTCAGGCTTCTGGGACAGGAAGAATGGTGGCATGGTCGACTGTGGTAGGAAAATTAGTTTAGTCATATTGCCAGTTTTTTTCCATAATAATAACAATTATTGTGGTATTTGTTAAGCACTTCCCATCTGCCAAGTATTGTACTAAACACTAGGGTTGATGCAAGATAACCAGATTGGACACAGTCCCTATCCTACTCAGAGTTCCTGGTCAAAATAGGACAGGGACAGTAGAAGAGATATTTAAATCCCACTTTACAAATGACAAAATTAAGGCAGAGAGAAGTAAATGACTCTCTCAAGGTCACCCAGCAGGCAAGTGGCAGAGCAGGAATTAGAATCCAGGTCTTAATTGCAGACCAGTGCTCTTTCCACTAGACTATGCAACTTCTATTATGTTTAAGTTCCTGGCAGGTCATCTTTATGGAGGCAAGATTGTAAGGCAGGTGAGATGTGGGAATCATCCACTTGGAGGTAGTAGCTGGAAGCATGCTAGTAGATGAGCTTCCGGTGAAAATGAATGAAGAAACAGAAAAGTAGAAGACCCAGAGCTGAGCCTTCTGGGGACAACCACAATTAAAAAATGAGGGAAGGCCAAAGAGTCAGGAAGCAAGATTGAAAGGAAGCCATCAGAAGAATAAGAACAAAATCAGGAGGGTTCTGCATCAGTGAAACCAAGGTCAGAAAGAGTGTCTAGGAAGAGAGAGTGATCAACAGTAACAAATCCAGCAGAGAAAAATTAAAAAGGATAAGAAGACGGGGCAAACAATTTTAAAGGGGGAGGGTTTAGATTTTAAAAGCAGGTGGGAGACTTCTTGGGAGACAACTGGGAAAGAAGGAAAATGTGGAAGTCAGAGCAGAAGAGTGCTGAGGTGGGGAGAGTGGTCCTTTCAGAAGTTCACATCTGATGACTTTTATCTTGCTAATGAAGAAGTTACTGAGGAAGGAATTGAGGGCACCTGGGATGTCAGGAGGGAGTTAAATATCTGGAATAGTCGTCTGGGCTTTGGGAAGAATAATAGTGTTGGTGAGCAGATGAAAGTGTAGAATTATAGCAAGAGAAGTTCTGTGATGTGACATGGTGCAGGTTATTGAAGCAGTGTGAGAAGCAGTGTGGCTCAGTGGAAAGAGCACGGGCTTTGGAGTCAGAGGTCATCGGTTCAAATCCTGGCTCTGCCAGTTGTCAGCTGTGTGACTTTGGGCAAGTCACTTAACTTCTCTGGGCCTCAGTTACCTCATCTGTAAAATGGGAATTAAGACTGTGAGCCCCTCGTGGGACAACCTGATCACCTTGTAATCCCCAGTGCTTAGAACAGTGCTTTGCACATAGTAAGCGCTTAATAAATGCCATCATTGTTATTGAAGGAACATGGACCTCTAGATTTTGGATTCTAGCTAATGCAGGTTAAACAATTTTCCATTTGTGCAAAACATCATCATTATCATCAACATCATCAATAACAGTGGTACTTATTGAGTGCTTGCTGTGTGCAGGGCACTGTAATAATAATTAATGATAATGATGGTATTTGTTAAGCACTTACTATATGTCAAGCACTGTTTTATGTGCTGGGGTAGATAGAATTAAATTGGGTTGGATACAGTCCCTGTACCATATGGGGTGCCCAGTCTTTATCCCCATTTTACAGATGAGCTAACTGAGGCACAGAGAAGTTAAGTGACTTGTCCAAGGTCACACAGCAGACAAGTGGTGGAGCAGGATTTAGAACCCATGTCCTTCTGACTCCCAGGCCTGTGCTGTAGCCATTAGGCCATGCTGTTTCTAAGCACTTGAGAAAGTACAATATCAATCAATCAATCAGTGGTATTTATTGAGTGTTTACTATGTGCAGAGCACTGTACTAAGCACTTGGAAGAGGACAATACAACAGAGTTGGTAGAAACATTCCCTGCTCACAATGAGCTTACAGGCTCGAGAAGGAGACAGACATAGAGAAGCAGCATGGCTTAGTGGAAAGAGCCCGGGCTTGGGAGTCAAAGGATGTGGGTTCTAATGCTGCCTCTGCCACTTGTGTGCTCTGTGACCTTGGACAAGCCACTTAACTTCTCTGTGCCTCAGTTACCTCTTCTGTAAAATGGGGATTAAAAGTGTGAGCCCCATATGGGACAACCTGATACCCTTTCATCTACCCCAGTGCTTAGAACAGTGCTTGGCACATAGTAAGTGCTTAATAAATACCATGATTATTATTATTAATAATATAAATATTAAATAATATATAATTTATAGATATGCATAAATGATGTGGGGATGAGGGTGAGGTGAATCAAATGTCTAGAGATCCCAGAAACATATATATATATATATATATATATATATATATCACATCACAGAAGTTCTCTTGCTATAACTCTACGATTTCACCTGGTCAACAATATTATTATTCCTCCTAAATGACCATATATATATATATATATATATATATATACATATCCTTGGTGGATTTTGCTGATGCCTCTTTGATACCTGGGGCATAGTTCAAAATGACTAACAACTCCTGTTGCTATGACAATGAACTGCAGCTAGCATGCCACCATTAGGAACACAGCCCATCATGGAATTGTTATAAAATGGCTACAACTTCTGGATGATGGACAAGTTTGCTCACTGTGCTCTGTAGCATAGAAATGTCAAAATGTTTGGGTAACAATCCAGTATTTTGTTCCTGAGTTTCTCCTACAATTGCTTTGTACAAAATCTCATATCTGCAGTACTTCTGCTTGCTCTAAAGCTAAATTGAGATTCTACTGAGATAGTTGTTTTGTCAGTGATAGGGGTAGAGAGATGAGTCGGCATGATACATAGTTATCCAGTTATGGTCACTAATGGTATCCCATGGTAGTTGTAGCAAATGATGTGATCATCCTTCCTCTTAAGGACTGGAATTATCTGTATGTCTTTCATAACATATGGAATGACTTCATCTTTCTTATTGCAGCAATCAGTGGGAGCAATTTATATGATAAGATAATGCTTGAAATTTTGTAGCTCTCCTCTCCCCAAGTAATCTATTTGATCTGGCTACTTTCCACTCTTTTACCTGACAGACTGCTGAACTGACCTGATGCACAGCTGGCCCCAGATCCAGGTTGGCAATAACAGGTTATCATACCTGCTTGTTTAGGGCTTACTGATGAGATAGCTACAGAAGTTTTCCCACTACCTGCAAGCAATTTCAGCTGATGGCACCAACAAATCTATTTAGAGGGCTGCTGATGCTTTTTAAAGCTCATATGTCCAATTCAAAGCTGGGGTTAAAGCTCTTGAAGTTGGATTTACCTGCAAGGTGATTTCACCTGTTACTTCATATGGCTCTTATTTTTATCTGAGCCTCATGGTGATTTGCTTCTGAAGGATGATTGAGCTATTATCGGAATGATATATTTTGCTTGCATAGGAGGCCAGCTATTCATCATCGTTGTCATTAAACTAGTCTCTGGTCTTATGCTTGACAAAACTGATGGTATCTTCAGCTCTATGTTATTGTAGTTAGCTGGCTTTAACAGCCCCTCTCAGGGTTGCCCCTGGAGAGTTTCCAGTACTCTACTAGTCTCGACGATGGGAGGGAGAGTCAAGCAGAGTTATATTGGAGAAGCAGCATGGCTCAATGGAAAGAACCTGGGCTTGGGAGTCAGAGGTCATGGGTTCAAATCCCGGATCCACCACTTGTCAGCTGTGTGACTTTGGGCAAGTCACTTAACTTCTCTGTGCCTCAGTTACCTCATCTGTAAAATGGGGGATGAAGACTGTGAGCCCCGTGTGGGACAATCTGATCACCTTGTATCCTCCCCAGCACTTAGAACAGTGCTTTGCAAATAGTAAGCACTTAACAAATGCCACCATCATCATATTCATTCCATACCTAACTTGGGCAGCGGCTAGCAAGTGGAAGGCAATCTGCTGCAAGTCAAAGCTCCCCTGTACTGGGCAGCAGAGGCATGGGAGAGAATCGAGGGTGGAGACTCAAGTTTACTGCACAGAAGGAGGCAATGGTAAATCACTTCCAAATTTTTACCAAGAAAACTCTATGGGTATACTACCAGAATGATTGAAGATGGAGGTGGGGCATTCTGGGAGAGATGTGTCCATTGTGTCACTATGGGTCGGTGATGACTCAACAGCATAAGACAAGACAAGGCTTCAACAGACTGGTAGATGTGTGGTAATAGTAGTAGTAGTAGTAATAGAAAAGTATTTATTGAGCAACCACTGGGTGCAATGCATAGTTCTAAGTGGTTGGGATAGGACAAAAGAGTCATGAGACACATTCCCTACCCACAAAGAGCTTACATTCTAATGGGGGAGATAGATATGAAGGTATTACAAATGGGGTAATCAGAATAAATAAATTGATTACAATTGATTATCTAGGGTGCTCTGCACACAGTAAGTGCTCAATAAACATGATTGATTGAATGAATGAATCTAGCAGTGGTATTTTACTAAGAGCCACTATGTGCAGGGCACTAGACTAAAAACTTGAGAAAGTACAATAGAATAGACGTGAGTAGAATACAAGAGAGTAGACGTGATAATTACCCTCAAAGAGCTTACCATCTTGTAGTTGTGAGGGATAAACATTAAAATAAATTATAGGTTGGGAGGCAACATAAGGATATGTGCATAAGTATATAAACAAATACCATCATTATTATAAGTGCTATATGCTTTGTTGGTATTGACTCAAATACATCTGTGATGGTGAGTAGGATGGGGAGGTGAGAGCTTAGTTAGGGAATGCTTCCTTTAAGAGATAGGATTTCAGAAAGACTTTCCAAATGGGAGACTAGCGATCAGTCAGATATGAAGTGGGTGGGAGTTCCAGACAGGATGGGTCAATGGTCAGGAGTTTCAGCTTGATGCAGAGATGGATGGAAAACCACTGGTGACTTGTGAGGAGTGGGGAAAGCCACTCAGATGATTTTTTAAGAAAAAAGTTATACAGACAGCAGAGTGAAGTGTGGACTGGAAAGTGGAGCGGCTGGAGACAAGGGAGTAAGTGAAGAGGTTGAGGCTGTAGTCGAGAGGCTACAACAAGTGCTTGGACCAATGTAGTAGTAGTTTGTATGGAAAAGAAGGGGTAGATTCTGGAGATACTGTGATGACAGAACTGGCAGGATTTGGTGACTGCCTCAATATGAGGGTTGAAAGAGAGGGGTGAGTCAAGGATAATGCCAAGGTTGCAAACTTGTGAGACAGAAAGGATGGTGGAGCTGTGAACAGATGGGAGAGTCAGGGAGAGCAGAGGATTTGAGAGGGAAGATGGGGATAAATACCACTGATTGATTGATAAGTACTTGAGTGCTGAGGAAGGGTATAAATGAATATGTAAATGCTAGGGTTGATTGATGGATTAATATGATTAGGGTTTGGGGAGTTAATCAGCAAAGGCTTGCTGGAGGAGGTGGGATTCTAAGAGAACTTTAGAGCTGTGGTCTGTTGGATTAGGGAAAGGATAGAGTTCATTCATTCAGTCGTATTTATTGAGTGCTTGCTGTGTGCAGAGCACTGTGCTAAGCACTTGGGAAGTGCAATTCAGCAACAAAGAGAGACAATCCCTGCCCACAATGGGCTCACAGTCTAGAAGGGGGGAGACAGACATCAAAACAAGTAAACAGGCACCAGTAGCATCATTATAAATAAATGGAATGATAGATATAGTCACATCATTAATAAAAATAAATAAATTATAATTACAAATATGTACAGATAGACACAAGTGCTGTGGGGCAGGGAGGGGGGTAGAACAGAGGGAGGGAGTCAGGGTGATGGGGAGGGGAGAGGGAGTAGGGGAAAAGGGGGGCTCAGTCTGGGGCCTTTGATGGGAAATGCTGTACTATGATGTGTCTATTATTATTATCAATTATATTATAAGTAATTATTATAGTATTATATTAATTATAATAATAATAATGGTATTTGTTAAGTGCTTACTATGTGACAAGCACTGGGCTAAGCACTGGGGTAAATACAAGGTCATCAGGTTGTCTCACGTTGAGCTCAAGATTTTAATCCCCATTTTAAAGATGAGGTCATTGAAGCCCAGAGAAGTGAAGTGACTTGCCCAAGGTCACACAGCAGACAAGTGGAGAAGCTGGGATTAGAACCCACAACCTCTGACTCCCAAGCCCGGGCTCTTTCCACTAAGCCACGCTGCTTAGAGTTGATAGACACCTTCCTGCCCACATTGAGTTTGTTATTAGTAATAATAATAATAATAATAATGGTATTTGTTAAGCACTTACTATTTGTTAAGCATTGGGGTAGATACAAGTTTGTGAGGTTGGACATGGTCCCTGTCACACATGGGGCACATGCTCTTAGCCCCCATTTTACAGATGGGGAAACTGAGGCCCAGTGAAGTGACTTGCCCAAGGTCACCCATTAGACCCCAACAGGATCACTTAGTCCTGGGTTCCCTCCCCTCCCCACGCCCCACTACCTTCCAGAAATTCCCATTTAACTTGGATGTGGCTAGCACAGCCCCCAGGAACGTGACTCTTAGCAGTTCCAGACTGCTGGGACAGTGGGAGTGGGGAATGAATCAGGAGAGCTGAGAGCAAGATACAGCTAAGAAGTTGACTTTACTCTGCACTGATGACAGGAACTTTTTCAATATGCAGCCACTGTTCCAACCTCATTTCCACTCTCAGACAGCCCTGCATGCTATTCAGGTTTGCCTGGGCAGTCTCCTCCCTGCCACACAAATCCACAGAGAGAAAAGAGAAGCTGTGTGGCCTAGTGGAACGAGCATGAGCCTGAGAGTCAGAGGAGCCGGGTTCTAATCCTAGCTTTGCTATTTACCTGCTGAGGGACCTTGGGCAAGCAACAACTTTTCTGTGCCTCAATTTCCTCATCAGTGAAAGGGGGATTGAATACCTGCTCTCTCTCCCACCATGTACCGTGAGCTGTATGTGAGACAGGGACTGTGTCTGATCTGATTATATTGTATCTATCCCAGTGCTTAACTTAGAGTGCCTGACACATAATAAGTGCTTAACAAATACCACAAATATTATTATTAGGCCATCTTCCACATATTTATCTCACCCTGTCTCCTGCTATACAGGGGGAAAGAATTGAAGCCAAGGAATAAGTTAATGCAAATTCAGAGCTGCAAAAGGTACATACACACAGGATGTACATACCCAGATGTGATTGAGGAATATGACCAGGTATATGCTTTTGTCTTTTAGTTTGCCAAGATTCAGTTTTCTGGTAGACTTTGAGGCTTGTTTCACAATGTGACATGCAATGAGAAAGTTGAAAATGGCTCAAAGCATTCTGTGTTCATCCCAACATTCCACTCCTCCCCTTGCCCTACTTGCCTTTGCTATTTCAGATCTCTGAGTGGGTGCATCCATGTAGTCTTGATTTTGTCTTTTAATTGACAAAATGGACTTGCAGTTGCCAACTAGTATTTCATTCATTTTGTTAGCGATAAAAGTGCATTGCTATTTTGATTTCCAACACCATACTTACTATTTCAGGCCACGAGGCGTGACCCCATCCATTGGCACTGAAGCCACCAAACAGGACTAATTTGTCTTTTGGGAAACGTTGAAATCACCTGATCCCACAGGCTATAGAACTCTTTGTTTTTCTTTTGCATTGCCATGTATAGTGGAATAGATTCTGATGCAGGTTTGCAT
This sequence comes from Tachyglossus aculeatus, assembly GCF_015852505.1. Classification (NCBI taxonomy): domain Eukaryota; kingdom Metazoa; phylum Chordata; class Mammalia; order Monotremata; family Tachyglossidae; genus Tachyglossus; species Tachyglossus aculeatus. The sequence goes on from NC_052099.1 coordinate 15,017,923, forward strand.
GACATATCTGGGAGTGGAACACGCAGGCTTATTATGTGATTTAACACATTTAATGATGTATTTTGATTGTTGTTGTTGTCTTATGCTGTCGAGTCGTGTCCGACCTAGAGCAACGTCAGGGACACATCTCTCCCAGGATGCCCCACCTCCATTTGCAGTCATTCTGATTGTGTATCCATAGAGTTTTCTTGGTAAAAATACAGAAGCGGTTTACCATTGCCTCCTTCCATGCAGCAAACCTGAGTCTCTGCCCCCAACTCTCTCCCATGCTGCTGCTGCTTCCCAGGATGGGTGAGTTTTGACTTGTAGCAAATTGCCTCCCACTCACTAGCCACTGTCCAAGCTAGGAATAGAATGGATATGCCTCTGCTTGACTCTCCCTCCCACAATCGAGACTGGTAGCGCACTGGAAACTCACCAGGTGCAACCCTGACCGGAATGTCTTTTGATAGCAAACCATATATCTGTTCCTCTCCCTTCGTTGATGGATTTTCCCTTTCAGAAGAATGTTCATCCATCCTTTACTTCCTCTACTACCCTTTCATCTGCCTGATCTGTTTGACTGAGAGCTGTGAGATCAAAGTTGTATTCAACAAGCATTCATGATATCAGAGCTGTTCTTCACAATGGAAGCACTGAGTCATTGTCCTATCAGTTGCATGTTCTATATATAAGTGCTTTGACATTTAATATTGCAAATTGAGTGTTTTTCCTCTGCCTTGCATTTACTTGTTCTGTTTTAACCTCCCAGACAATGACCCCAACTGGAGCAAGCAGGTCTGTCCAAAATAGGATATCATTTGCAGGGTGTTCCAGTCTTACCCAATGTCCTGAGTCAACTATGTTTGCATTGCAAAACTGGGCTGTTCATCTTTTCCTGCCATTTTCTTTCTCACCCATTGAGATAAGACATGCAAAGGCTTGCATGGCTGCTTTGTGGAAATTGTTTTCAGTGATAGAGGAGTTGCTCAGCTTCACGCATACTCCCTTGCCTCTCATGAACCACTGAATGCAGATGTAGGAAAGCTTATACTTCTCGTTGACTCAGGGATGCAGTCAGAGATGTTAGCCTGGTAAAACCAAGCCGATTTCCTTCACCGAGGATACAATGTCTGCCTGTCTGATTTTATTAGCTTAGTCACCCATTTTGGAGTTTGCATTTGAATGTGTCCACTACAGGAAATGCCCAAGGCGATGATCTGTTGAAATCTTCATCCCTGAAGGCATAACATCAATGACCATCTCCTTTCATTCATTCATTCATTCATGCATACTTATTGAGCACTTACTGAATGCAGAACACTGTACTAAGCACTTGGGAGAGTACAATACAACAATAAACAGACACATTCCCTACCCACAATGAGCTTTCAGCCTGGGGGCGGGGGGGGGGGCAAACATTAATATAAAAAAAATTACAGATATGTACATAAGTGCTGTGGGGCTGGGAGATGGGAAGAACAGAAGGAGCAAGTCAGGGTAACAGAAGGGAATGGGAGAAGAGGAAAGAGGGGTCTTGGGAAGGTCTCCTGGGGGAGATCGACCTTCAATAAGGCTTTGAAGGGAGGCAGATTAACTGTCTGTCAGATTTGAGGAGGGAGGGCATTCCAGGCCAGAGGCAGGATTTGGGTGAGGGGTCAGCAGCAAGATAGGTGAGATCAAGACACAGTGAGAAGGTTAGCATTAGAGGAGAGAAGTGTACAGGCTGGGCTGTAGTAGGAGAGTAGCAAGGTGAGGTAGGAGGGATCAAGGTGATGGTGTACCTTAAAACCAAAGATGAACAGTTTTTGTTTGATGCAGAGTTGGATGGACAACCACTAGAGTTTTTTTGAAGAGTTGGTTGACATGTCCGGAACATTTCTGTAAAAAAATGATCTGGCCAGAAGAGTGAGGTATGGACTGGAGAGGGGAGAGACAGGAGGCTGGGAGGTCAAAAGGAGGCTGATGCAGTAATCCAGGCAGGGTAGGATGAGCGATTGTACTAACGTGGTAGCAGTTTGGATGGAGAGGAAATCACAGATTTTAGGGATGTTGTGAAGGTGGGACTGACAGTATCTGGTGAGGTATTGAATATGTGGGTTGAATGACAGCAAGGAGTCAAGGATAACGCCAAGGTTATGGACTTGTGAGACAGGAATGATGGTGGTGCCAACTACAGTGATGGGAAAGTCAGGGGAGGGCAGAGTTTGGGTGGGAAGTTGAGTTCTTTCTTTAGATGTTACACCCTCTCCAGCACTGTGAGGTACAAGCTGGTAATTCGACGGACTGCATCCACCTTAGAAAGTATGAACACTGAGAGATCTTTGTCCCCTAATATTTGGGAGGCAATAAGAGACATAATCTCTGCAAACATGGAATTGGTTTAAGAGATCATGACAACTGGAAGTTTTAACACATTTGTAATTGACAGAGAAGATTGAAATAGTTGACAATTTTTCTCTCCTGGGATCGACAATCAATAATAAAGGAACTAGTAACAAAGATATACGCTGCAGATTGTTAGGAAGACTTGCTATGAAGAGCCTGGAAAACAGTCATGAAATGTGCTGATGTAACAATTGCCACAAAAATACAAATTGTCAACTCTATGGTGTTTCCAGTTACAATGTATGGATCCGAAATCTGGACAGTGAAAAAACAGGATAGAAAGAACATCAATTCTTTTGAAACGTGGTGTTGGAGAAGGCTTTTGCAAATACCATGGACTGCCCTAAAAACAAACAAATGGATTTGGGAGCAAATTAAACCAAAGTGGTCTTTGGAAGGCAAAATGACTCGACTTAGATTAGCTTATTTTGGACACATAATCAGGAGGACTAATTCTGTGGAGAAGACACTAATGCTAGGAAAAGTCCAGGAAAAATGTGGAAGAGGCAGACCAGCAGCTGGATAGAGATGGATAGAGACCATAACAACGATAACGGAAGAACCATTAGAAAGGTTAAGGGTTATGGCAGAGGACAGGACGTTCTGGAGAAAGTATACCCATGGAGTCACTATGAATCGGAAACACCTCGACGGCACTTAGTAATGATAATGATAAGATCCTTTAATGAAGAACTCCAATTAAAGGTAAATATATATATATATATATATATATATATATGAATTCAAGCTTGTTTGTTTTTCCTAAAGAGAATAACATCATTTTCTTTTAATGAACATTATAGAACTACGAAATCTAAATCAAAATGTCTTCCCTAATATACTAAGGGAAAGCTGAAATATAGAACCTTGCCGCCATCTAGTGGATAGGCCTGGTAAATGGATTCCGGTTTGTGTCAATGTAAAGGAGAATGATCTCGGAAGACTTCATTTCACAATTTTTAGAGAGCTATACTTCCCTTGAGGTACGTGTGTAAGCCTAATTAAGATAAATACGATTTATGCAAATGATAAAAGAGTAGAATTTAATGGGGAATTTCCCATTCAACCTTCCCTCATTTAGAAGGTAGTAGAAGGCCTGGGTCTTTTTCCTATCAGTCTACTCATATGACATTGCCAATCAAAATGATAACTTCCTTGTAAACTTGTTTAGTGCCAGATCAGTGTAAACAAAGTATGTCATGAAAATCTCTGAGACTCTCAAAAGTTGTGTCTTTTGCTTCTGTTGTACGTTCTCACAAGCTTAGTATAATGTGTTGAATCCAGTAAATATCATTACTATTACTACATCGATCCATGGCACTTATTGGGTACTTACTGTGTATCAAGAACTGTACTAGGTACTTAGGAAAGTATAATACAGTAGGGCTGGTAGGCACGTTTGCTGCCCACAAGGAGCTCATAGTCTATATCATCTACTAGTACTACTACTAATAATAATAATAATTGTGGTATTTGTTAAGTGCTTAGTGTGTGGCAGGCACTGTACAAAATGCTAGGGTGGATACAGGGAAATTGGAAGTGGCGTGGCTCAGTGGAAGGAGCACGGGCTTAGGAGTCAGAGGTCATGGGTTCTAATCCTGGCTCCACCACTTGTCAGCTGTGTGACTTTGGGCAAGTCACTTAACTTCTCTGTGCCTCAGTTACCTCATCTGCAAAATGGGGATTAAGACTGTGAGCCCCACGTGGGACAACCTGATCACCTTGTAACCCCCCCCCCCCCAGTGCTTAGAACAGTGCTTGGCACATAGTAAGTGCTTAACAAATACCATTATTATTATTATTATTAATCCCCATTGTACAGATGAGGTAATTGAGGTACAGCGAAGTGAAGTGACTTACCCAAGGTCACACAGCAGACAAGTGGCAGAGCCAGGATTGGAACCCATGACCTTCTGACTTCCAGGCCTGTGCTCTATCCAGTATGCCATGCTTCTTCTGGACTCCATACAAATGTCTCATCTGATTCCTTGAGATGTTACATCTATGTGGGCTATACTCACATCAATCACATCAATCACAGGACCACAGACAATAAAATCCTACTACTAATACAGCAACATTAAGAATAGGCTATGGAACAGGGTCTGGTTATGACTCTTTACTGGGAGAAAGTAAACCAAATCCAAAGCCAGGAAAGATCATATTTCCAGTCAGCTCCCTTTCTCTTCATATTTATTTATTTATTATGATATTTGTTAAGTGCTTACTATGTGCTAGGCACTGTACTAAGCGCTGGGGTGGGTACAAGGAAAGTGGGTTGGACACAGTCCCTGTCCCACATGGGGTTCACAGTTTCGATCCTCATCTGTAAAATGGGGATCAAGACTGTGAGCCCCATGAGGTAACTGAGGCACAGAGAAGTGATGTGGCTTACCCAAGGTCACATTGCAGACAAGTGGCAGAGCTGGGATTAGAACCCATGACCTTCCGACTCCCAGGCCTGAGCTCTATCCACTACTCCAGACTGCTGCATCATAGTCACCAAGGTCACCAAGGGTAGGATTTAAAGCTTTGGGTACAGACACCAGGTCAGAATTTCAGTTGTAGATTTTCAGTTATGTGGACTGACATCTAAGGAAAAGGTTTCTAAACTTCCTGTAAGTCCATACCATTCAGCTTCCTAGATTTCAGTTAATAATAGAACTTTTCTCATTTATAGCTCTGAAAGTTTGCTGAGGACCTGATCCTTTAAAACCTCCCATTAGGAAATCATATCCACAACATTTGAACCAAGATGATCTTGTGGGTTTTTTGTTGTTTTTTTTTAAATGGTATTTGTTAAACGTTTACTATGTGCCAGGCATTGTACTAAACGTTGGGACAGATACAAGATGATCAGGTTGGACACAGTCCCTGTCCCACACAGGTGTCATAGTCTGAATCCCCATTTCACAGCTGAGGTAACAGGCAGAAAGAAGTTAAGTGACTTGCCCAAGGTCACACATCAGACAGGTGGTGGAGCTGGGATTAGAGCCCAGGTCCTCTTACTCCCATGCCCATGCTCTTTCCATAAGGCCATGCTTTGCTATTTCTCAGTAGAGTATCCTTGCTCATCCACTAAGCTTGTCCAAAAACCACTTAGTTCAGGTTTAAATCTAGGTTCAATTCATTATTATTATCATTATCATTATTATTATTGTTGTTGCTGTTGAACTTGTTAACCACTTACTACGTGCCAAGCACTGTTCTAAACACTGGAGTAGATGCAAGTTAATAAGTTCCTGTCCCACAGGATTCAAATGTGTTGTCTACAGAATGTGTGACATTTCTCCTGTAGAATTATAACATTGCTATATAACAAGCAGAGGACAGTGGTTTACTTCCACTATAAAAATGATAATACCTTTAAAATGGAAAGGCTTTGACTGCCCAGAAAGAAAGACTCTTTAATATTATTTTGGGCAGAAGTAGGAGGAAGTAGAACAGTTTTATTGACCTGGAAGCGGAATAAAAGCTGGAAGCTTAATAATAAGGAACTGGAGCTGCAGGCACACAGATCAAGGGCTTCTTTTTCCACTTAGAGCCCTATCATCTGTGAAGAGATTCTGTCTCCCCACCCACCCTCTTGCCTGCCAGAGTGAGGGTCAGCCAATTAATCAATTAATAGTATTTACTGAGCATTTACTGAGTGTACAGTACTGTAGTACGCACTTGGGAAAGTGCAATGCAATAGAGCTGGTAGTTGCAATCTTTTCCTGGTAATAATTGCAGTATCTATTAAGCACTTACTATGTGAGAAGCACTGTACTAAGTGCTGGGATAGATATAAGATAATCAGGTTGCTCACTGTCTTTATCCCCATTTTACAGGTAAGGTACCTCAGGCACAGAGAAGTAAAGTGACTTGCCCAAGGTCACTTAGCAGACAAGTGGCAGATTATAATCCAGGTCCTTCTGACTCCTAGGCCTATACTCTATCCACTAGGTCATGCTGCTTCCCAAAGAATATTTAAAACATTGAAGTGGCTCTGCTGAAGCAGTGAGAAGCATGAAAAGTGTTCCCTTAGCAGTAATGTACTGGGTCTCTAATGCAGTTGTTTATCATGTTGTTTCTTATTTTAGCAGCCTTCCCTGACTAAGCCCTCATTTCCTCTTTTCCCACTCACTTTTGCATTGCTCTTGTACTTGGATTTGCTCCTTTACTCACCCCTCCCTCAGCTGCACAGCACTAATGTACATATCCCTAATCTATTTTTACTTGTATTGATGTCTGTCTCCCCTTCTAGACTGTAAGCTTGTTGTGGGCAGGGAATGTGTCTACCAACTCTGTTATATTGTTATATTTTACTCTCCCAAGAGCTAAGTACAGTGCTCTGCACACAGTAAGTGCTCAATAAATATGATTGATTGAATTCTTTTGTATGCATTCCCAATTCCCCTGCCCTTTTAGATTGAGAGCCCTGTGAATCAGAAGCAGTGTCTGAATCTTTGAACATTTGCCCTGCACTCAATATGGTGTTCTGCACTTAGTGCTTAAATTCAATAAGAAGATGCAAGTGCTTCTTTCAAAGAACACTCTTCTTTTGATGTCCAAATGGTGCATTAAGTCTAACAATGATAATGGAGAGACTCAGGTTTTCATTCTAAAATTCCTGCTGATCCTTCTTGATCCTTATTGTAACGTTTCTGTGCTTCAGATCATAATCCCTGTACCCTATCATACAGCAATTTGTCAAAAAAAATCCCTAAAGGCCAATCCAATATTGCCCAATCAACTGTCTAATGTGCAGTTGTTGACTAAACCCATGATCACTGACACCTAAACCTTCCCCTTACTCTAAGCTTTAATGCTAACCCTTGTCCAAAATAGCCTTTTTTATGGACAATTGACATTATCAATGGGTTATTTTAATTTTTTAGTAATGCTGATGATCAGAATTGTTGATTGTTGAATTTCAAGCATTTAGCTTTAAGCAATGTGTTTCTTCCACTTGGTTTTGTTTCCCCTCAAGAATGCTTTGAAGATAAATAAGATAATATATGTGAAATACTTTCTAGTCTCTAAAAATAAAGGTTCACCATCTCGTGAATATATTATTGTCTCTGTCCATTCTATGTCTGCAAGGTGATAGTTTCTTTGAAGGATCTCTCTGAGTCAGCCAATCAGGACTTTATTTTCCAAGTGTCAATTTTGAAAATACTGATACCAGTTGAAAATAATTTGTTCCCTCTTGCAGCCATCCAACTTCAACTTTGATGTGGAGAGCTGGTATATCAGAGCAACAGAACATCTTTCTTTAATAAATCAATCAATTAATCGATGAGTGCCAAGCAGTGCTGTAGAAAGATGATCTGTGCCACAGAGTACAATAAAGACTGAAAACAGGGGAGATTGGCAGCAGAGACCCCACTGACGAGGCTGATGCATGAATCTAATTAGAAAATGATGAGAGCTAAACCCAGACTCTTTCAGTGAGAAGAAGGCATGGCTTCAGGATTTAGAGGCAGACTGAATGGGAGAGATAAATGAACAGTGTTAAAATACCACACACACATGCACACACAGTGCTAAGTGATAATAAATTCCTATACATGCCTGAGGATGTGGTTGAAAAGGTTGATATGTGACTAACCCTCTATTTCACATTGTGTGCAGGTAAAGATAGTTCCTTGCTGTGTTGATGCATTTGCCCCATGAAGGAACTACTCTGTTTTAAATTTTGCTTCTTAGTTTGCTAGAGAAGCAGTGTGGCCTAGTGGATAGTATGAAGGCCAGGGAGTCAGATGGACCCAGGTTCTACTCCTGACTCCTCCACTTTTCTGCTGTGTGACCTTGGGCAAGACACTTAATTTCTCTGTTCCTCAATTATCTGTAAAATGGGGATTAAGACTGTGAGCCCCATGTGGAACATGGACTGTGTCCAATCTGATTAGCTTGTATTTACCCCAGCGCTTAGTACAGTGCCTCTCACATAGTAAGCACTTAACATCCTAAGAAAAAAATCTTCCTAATCTTTATGAAGCTTTTGCTTAATGGCAGCAACCTCTCTTTCGATTACTATCTACTAAGATGGTCCTAGAGAAGCATCATGGCCTAGTGGAAAGAGCACCAGACTGGGAGGAAGGAGATCTGTTTCTCTGTTAAGCACTTAATAGGTTCCAGGCACTGTACTAAGTGCTGTGTTGAATACCAGCTAATCAGATTGAACACAGTCCCGGTCCCAAATGGGGCTCACAGTCTTAATCTCCATTTTAAAGACGAGATATCTGTGGCACAGAGAAGTTAAGTGACTTGCCCAAGGTCATACAGCAGACAAGTGGCAGAGCTGGCATTAGTACCCAGGTCTTTCCAACTCCTAGGCCTGTGCTCTACCCACTTGGCCATGCTTTTTCTCTGAATTCTAATCCAGTTCTGCTTGCCTGATATGTGATCTTGCCACATATCTTCTCTGTACCTCAAGGTATTTTTTTCCTCTGTGGGAAATAAATATCTGTTCTCCCACCCTATTAGATTATAATATCTGGTATTTGCTAAGCACTTACTAGGTGCCAAGCACAGTACTAAGCACTGGGGTTGATACAGGTGCTCACATGGTGCTCACATTAGATTGTAAGCTCCTTGTAAAACAGATGTTTTGATGGATTTGATTATCTTGTCTCTAGCTCTAGCACAATTCTCAGTATATTGTCAGCACTTAACAAATACCATAATTATTACTGACTGACCTGCTACACTGGCCTCCCAACAGTTCATTGTTATTATCAGTTGTTTGAGATTGGGCTTCACCATGTTCTTAAAAAATGCATTCTGCCCCCTCTGATTATCTGTATGCCCTTTCAGTTCACCAATCTAAAGCTGCTTGGGTATCCTGGCTGTCACCAATTCTCCTCATAAATCCAGCCATTGAATTATTATTCTGAGCAAGGGTGCAAATTTTTCATTTTGAGAGCATGGGCAAAAAGTGTAGACCATTGAAGATTCAGGATGTTGTGGATGGAGCACTTGAAAGACCAGGTTAATGAGGGTGGAGCTCTGAGGGGGCACAGGAAGGAAAATGATGGAGATGGAATTGATCAATGGTATTTATTCATTCATTAAATCATTTATTGAGCACTTACTGTGTGTAGAGCACTGTACTAACCACTTGGAGAGTACAATACAACAATAAACAGGCACATTCCCTGCCTACCACGAGCTTACAGTCAAGGGTTGGGGGAGACAAACTTCAATACAAATGAATAAATGACAGATATGTACATCAGTGCTGTGGGGCTGGGAGGTGGGGAAGAGCAAAGGGAACAGGTCAGGGCAACACAGAAGGGAGTGGGAGGTGAGGAAATGTGAGGCTTAGTCTGGGAAGGCCTCTTGGAGGAGATGTGCCTTCAATACAGCTTCAAAGGAGGGAAGCGTAATTGCCTGTCAGATATGAGGGGGGAGGGCATTCCTTAAAAATCTCCAGTGGCTGCCTGTCAGCCTATGCATCAAGCAAAAACACCTCACTCTCGGCTTCAAGGCTCTCCATCACCTTGACCCCACCTACCTCACCTCCCTTCTCTCCTTCTACATCCCAGGCTGCACCCTCCGCTCCTCTGCCGCTAACCTCCTCACTGTACCTCGTTCTCGCCTGTCCTGCCATTGACCCCTGGCCCACGTCCTCCCCCTGGCCTGGAATGCCCTCCCTCCACACATCTGCCAAGCTATCTCTCTTCCAACCTTCAAAGCCCTATTGAGAGCTCACCACCTCCAAGAAGCCTTCCCAGACTGAGCCCCCTTTTTCCTCTCCTCCATCCCATCCCCCCCACCCTACCTCCTTCCCCTCCCCACAGCACCTGTATATATGTATGTACAGATTTATTACTCTATTTTAGTTGTACATATTTACTATTCTATTTATTTTGTTAATGATGTGCATTTAGCTTTAATTCTATTTATTCTGACGACTTGACACCTGTCCACATGTTTTGTTTTGTTGTCTGTCTCCCCCTTCTAGACTGTGAGCCGATTGTTGGGTACAGACCGTCTCTATATGTTGTCAACTTGTACTTCCCAAGTGCTCAGTACAGTGCTCTGCACACAGTAAGTGCTCAATAAATATGATTGAATGAATGAATGAATGAAATTCCAGGCCAGAGGCAGGATGTGGGCCAAGGGTCATTGCGAGATAGGTGAGATTGAGGCACAGTGAGAACGTTAGCAATAGAGGAATGAAGTGTGTGGGCTGAGAAGGAGAGAAGCAAGGTGAGGTAGGAGGGGGCAAGGTGGCGAAGTCCTTTAAACCTAATGGTGAGGAGTTTTTGATTGATGTGGAGGTGGATGGGCAACCACTGGAATTTTTTGAAGAGCACGGTGACATGTCCTGAGTGTTATTGTATGAAAATGATCTGGGCAGCAGAGTGACGTATGGACTGGAATGGGGAGAGGCAGGAGGCTGGGACATCAGCAAAGAGGCTGATGCAGTAATCTGGGTGGGATAGGATGAGTGACTCTATTAAAATTGTAGCAATTTGGATGGAGAGGAAAGAGCAGAGTGCTTACTGTGTGCAGTATTGAGTGCTTACTATGTGCAGAGCACTGTAAGTGCTTGGGAGAGGGCTTGGAATAAAAGAGGAAGAAAAAGGCGGAAAAGGGGAAGAGAGAGGAAAAGAGGGAAGAAGGTTAAAGGGAGGAAAAGAACAGGAGATCCGAAGAGGGAGAAGGGAAATAGGAACAGCGGAGAGGAATTGGAGGAAAGGGAAAGAAGGGGAAAGGAAAAGGAAGGTAAAGATTCTCTCCTTCCCTGCCATGTTGTCACATCTCCTGCTGCAGTTTCTAAAACCCTCACTGGAGTTCTGGGTTCTGGAGTCAAAGCTTGAGAGCTGCTGAAGCTGCTGTTTAGGGGCCACTTCCCAACCCAGAGCCACTGGCCAAAGCAAGCAGCAATGGCTCCAGTTTAGAATCCAGCTAAGCCAGAGCTACCGTTTCCATTTTGGTGAAGATAATAATAATAGTAATGATAATAATTATGGCATTTGTTAAGTGCTTACTATGTGCCAGGCACTGTACTAAGGTCTGGGGTGGATACAAGCAAATAGGGTTGGACACCGTCCCTGTCCTACGTGGGGCTCACAGTTTCAATCCCCATTTTACAGATGAGGTATCTGAGGCCCAGAGAAGTTAAGTGACTTGTCCAAGGTCACACAGCAGACATGTGTCAGAGCCAGGATTAGAACCCATGACCTTTTGACTCCCAGGCCCGTGCTCTATCCACTACACAATACTGCTTCCCACTAGCTCCCATCAGTACAAGGCTGGGAAATGGGAGTGACTACAGCCCCATGGGTTTCAAGCCACCTTAGTGACTTTGAATTCACCTCCCCCTCAGATCTTCTCTCCTGCCATTCCCTCATCCATAACCTTCACTGCCTAACCTCCCCACAGCCCACCATGGTCCACCTCCAGCCCCCTGAAAGTGCAAACTCAGAGGGCAGATATCACAAGCCAGTTCAGCCAACCCATCCCACTCCAGCCAGCCCAGCTTATTCCAGCCAGTCTAGCCCACACCACACAGCCAGCCCAGCTCATTCCAGGTAAACGAGACCAGCCCAGTCAAACCAGACTATCTCAGTCCAGCCCAGTCCATCCAGTCCAGCCCAGCCCAATCCAAGCAGCTCAGTCTAGCCCAGTCCAGCCACCACAGTACATGTTCCAGCCCAGCCGGCCAGCCCAACTGAATCCAGTCAATTCATTAATTCATTCATGCATTCAATCGTATTTATTGAGTGCTTACTGTGTGCTGAGCACTGTACTAAGCACTTGGGAAGTACAAATTGGCAACATATAGAGACAGTCACTACCCAAAAACGGGCTCACAGTCTAGAAGGGGGAGACAGACAATGAAACAAAACAAGTAGACAGATGTCAATAACATCAGAATAAATAGAATTATAGCTATACACACATCATTAATAAAATAAAGTAATAACTATGTACAAATATATGCAAGTGCTGTGGAGAGGGGAAAGGGGTAGGGCAGAGGGAGGGAGTGGGGATGATAGGGAGAGGAGGAGAGGAAAAAGGGGGCTCAGACAAGTACTGTGGGGAGGGGGAGGGGGTAGGGCAGAGGGAGGGAGTGGGGACGATAGGGAGAGGAGGAGAGGAAAAAGGGGGCTCAGTCTGGGAAGGCCTCCTGGAGGAAGTGAGCTCTCAGTAGGGCTTTGAAGGGAGGAAGAGAGTTAGTTTGGTGGATGTGTGGAAGGACGACATTCCAGGCCAGAGGTAGGACGTGGGCCAGGGGTCGACAGCGGGACAGTTGAGAATGAGGCACAGTGAGGAGGTTAGCAGCAGAGGAACAGAGTGTGCGGACTGGGCTGTAGAAGGAGAGAAGGGAGGTGAGGTAGGAGGGGGCGAGGTGATGGAGAGCTTTGAAGCCGAGAGTGAGGAACTTTTACTTCATTCGAAGGTTGATAGGCAGCCACTGGAGATTAGTACAGCCAACCCAGCCCACTCCAGGAAACCAGGCCCAACCCTGTCCAGCAAGTTCAAACTACTGCAGCAAAACCAGCCCAGCCTGCTTCAGCCAGAAAAGCCAAGCCCAGCCAAGTCCCAGCAGCCTAGCTCACTCCAGCCAGCCCAGCCAAATCCAACTAAACTAGCCCAGTACAGCCAGTCTAGCCCAGACCAGTCCAGCCAGCCTAATCTATGTGAATCCAGCCAGCCCAGCCCACTCCAATCAGCCCAGCCCAGTCCCAGCCCAATACAGCAAACCCAGCCCAATACAACCAGCCCATCCCAGGCTAGCCAGTCCAGCCCAGCCAGTCCATCCCACTCCAGCCAGCCCAGCCCTCTATAGCCAGATGACCTATAGCTATAGCTAGGTCTAGGGCTAGGATTAGGTTTAGAGTTAGGGTTAGGATTCATAGAATTGTGGTTAGAGTTTAGGTTTATGGTTAGGGATAGAACTAAGTTTAGATTTAGGGATATTAGGGTTAGGGCTAGGCCTAAGGCTAGGCTTGTGTTTAGAGTTAGAGTAAGGATTAGGGTTAGGGTTAGAGTTAGGGATAGGGCTCGGGCTCCTTTAAATGTTAGGGATAGTGTTAGGGTTATGGTTGGGGTAGGTCTAGGGTTAAAGCTAAGGCTAGGGTTAAGATTACAGTTAGAGTTAGGGTTATTGACAGGGTTAGTGTTAGGTTTAGGGTTAAGAATATGGTCAGGGTTAGGGCTAGTTCTAAGGATGGATAAGGGTTATGGTTAGTGTTAGGGTTAAGGTTAGTGTTAGAACTAGATCAAATGCTTAGTACAGTGTTCTGCACACAGTAAGCTCTCAATAAATATGATTTAATTTAGGGTTAGGTTTAGCACTTAGGCTACTGCAAGGGTTAGGGTTAGCATTAGGGTAAGGGATAGGGCTTTGGTTAGGGTTAGGGCTAAGGTTTGGGTTAAGGCTAGGGTTAGGGTTAAGGTTAGGTTTAGAGCAAGGGTTTGGATTAGTGTTAGAATTAAAGTTAGGGTTACGGTTAGGGCTAGAGTTAGTGTTAGGGATAAGGGTTAGAGTTAGGTTTAAGGTTAGTGTTAGTCCTAGGGTAGGGTCAGGGTTTTGGTTATTGGGTAGGATTAAAGTTAGGGTTTGGGATAGGGCTATAGATAGGGCTAGGGTTAGAGTTAGTGTTAAGGCTGGTTTAGGGCTAGTCTTATTGCAAATGTTATGGTTAGGCCAAAGGGTAGTGTTAAAGTTAGGGTTAGAACTAGGGTTAGAATAGAGTTAGATTTAGGGTTAGGGCTAGGGTTGAGATTATGGTAATGGTTAATGTTAGGGTTAGGGTTAAGGCCAGCAGTAGGTTTAGGATTAGAGCTAGGGTTAACATTAGTGTTAGGGCTAGGGTTAGGGTTAGCTTTAGGGTCAGGGTAAGGTCTAGGAGTAGTGTTATTAAGGTTAGGGTGAGAGTTAGGGCTAGGACTAGGGTTAGGTTTATGGTTAGTGATCAGGTTACAACTAGGGTTAGGGTCACTGTTAGGGTTAGAGTGAGGTTAGACTAGGGTTGGGGTTAGGTTTAGAGCTAGAGTTAGGGGTAGGGGTAGAGTTAGGGTTTGGATTATGGATAGAGTTGGGGTTACGTTTAGGTTTATGTTTCAGGCTAGGGCTTGTCCTAGGGCTGGTTTAGGGTTAGAGTTAGGGGTAGGATTAGGGGTAGGGTTTCAGTAAGGCCTATGGCTAGGGTTAGAGTTAGGGTTAGGGGTTAGGATTAGGGTTAGAGATAGGGTTGGGGTTAGGGTTTGTTGTTGGGTTAGGGTTAGGGATAAGGTTAGGGTTAGTGTTCAGGTTGGGGTTAGGGTTAGTTTTAGTGTTACAGGGTTGATGCAAGCTAAACAGTTTGGTCACTCGTGCTCTTTGATCATGCCCTACTGGATAGAATATGGGTTTGGGAGTCAGAAGGACCTGGGTTCTAATCCCAGTCCCACCACTTGTCTCTCATGTGACCTTGGGCGAGTCACTTCCTTCTCTGTGCCTGTTACCTTATCTGTAAAATAGGGATTAAGACTGTGAGCCATATACAGGACAGATGCTACCTCCAACCTGATTTTCTTGTATCTACCCCAGCACCTAGTACAGTGCCTGGAATATAGTATATGCTTAACAAATGCCACAATTCTTCTTCTTCTTAATATTATTATTATTACACTTGGATGTTGTACCAACTGTATAGTAAAGAAACTGTGTAGCTTAGAGTTAAGCTGACCTTGACTAGTAGAGTCAAGTAGACAGTCTTCAGTCTTAGCTGTGATGTGACAACATCAGGGAAGAGTACCTAGTCCCACAGATCATCTGGTTCAACACTGTGGTGAGAGTGACTCCATTTTGTGATACAGAAACCATTTTATGAGTGACCATCGTTTGACCCCCTGAGGAACAACACAAAAGGAGGAATTTGAGGAGGAACTGACATCATAGAAGGAGAATCTTGAAGAGACACTGAACTGCCTTGCAGAAGGACTGTGGGAGGTCGCAGGATAAGCTACCTTGCAAAAACAGGCCATGGGGTGGGTTCGGGGGGAGGGGTAGCTGTCCACCCTGGCTTTATCTGGTAACAGGCTTGAGACAGCATGCAAGTTAAAGCATTAAATCAGGACCTGCTGGAGAAGCAGTGTGGCTTATGGAAAGAGCATGGGTTTG
Source organism: Tachyglossus aculeatus (assembly GCF_015852505.1). Taxonomy (NCBI): domain Eukaryota; kingdom Metazoa; phylum Chordata; class Mammalia; order Monotremata; family Tachyglossidae; genus Tachyglossus; species Tachyglossus aculeatus. Next base: position 15,033,398 of record NC_052099.1, read on the forward strand.
GGAGTCAGAGGTCATGGGTTGTAATCCTGGCTCCGCCACTTATCAGCTGTGTGACTTTGGGCATATCACATAACTTCTCAGTGCCTCAGTTACCTCATCTGTAAAATGGGGATTAAGACTCTGAGCCCCACGTGGGACAACCTCATTACCTTGTATCTACCCCAGTGCTTAGGACAGTGCTCAGCACATAGTAAATGCTTAACAGTTTTTTTGGAGAAGCAGCATAGGTTAGTAGAAAGAGCACAGACTTGGGAGTCAAAGGTCGTGGGTTCTAATCCCGACTCCCCCACTTGTCAGCTGTGTGACTTTGGGCAAGTCACTTAACTTCTCTTTGCCTCAGTTATCTCATCTGTAAAATGGGGATTAAGACTATGAGCCCCACGTATCTACCTTGTATCTACCCCAGCACTTAGAACAGTGCTCGGCATATAGTAAACGCTTAACAAATATCATCATCATAATCATCAACATCACCCTCCGAAACAACCGACATGAGTGGATAAAAGGGGGAAGAACCAGACCCAATCGCCATGAGCTAAGAACCGGACCCCGGGGGGGCAGCAAAAGACCACACAAGACCCATGCCAAGACCCCTATGGTACAGCCTCCAGGAACCACCCAAGACTCGAGCCAGGGTGACATGCTGCAGGCAGCCGGACTCGTCGAACTCCTCCGACATGGGACCATCTGCATGAACTTGCGGGGAAGCAGTCAGACAGGAGAGAGAGAGAGAAAGAGAGAGAGAGAGAGAAAGAGAGAGAGAGAGAAAGAGAAAGAGAGAGAGAGAGAGAGAGAGATTGAGAGAGTGTATGCATTTTCCCCTTCAATTAGACTACTAAGAATTGAATAAAGCTTTATATGGTGGTGGTTTGGTTTCACTGTGGTTTGACTTGTCATTGAGTGCCTGATATGACAGGAGGGGGAGGTGGATCCCCAGGGACGGACTTATAGAATAAGTGCCTGACGGTGTGAGGCTGCCTCATGACAAACATCACCTGCACCCCTCACCCCTGCACCCACCAGTTGACACCTTCACCCTGGACAATTCTGGACACGGGGACATCATCGTTGCCGATAATGTGGTTGATGAGAAGCCCACAATGCAGGAGGAGTTTGGGACTGGTTGCAAGGCCTCTTTGAAAACTGGGGAAGCTCCCTATTCCAAGTGTTGGCAAAGACTTTTGATTTTAGCCCTACATGTGCTAGTGAGTGGTTTGGTCTCTGTCCTGTTGCTGCATAGCTCTATCAGCACAAGTACAGTGGGCACTTCAGCTGTCCCTGGCCCTTCACCTCAGTGCAGTGCCACAAAACCATAGTGGTCCACCGACCATCCTCCCTGCTTCCATAGCTCATGCACACATGACTTAAGGGCTCCACATTCTGTTGCCCCTAGGCATGGGATAGGGCCCATCCTCTGCCCTGGGCCATGGACCTGATATCCTGGTTCCCGTGGTGAGCATGAGAAGAACACCAGACCACCAACATGCAATCCAGAAGGGACACCCGGGTGGGGGGCGGGGGAAGGGGCTAGGAGGGCACGAATGGTGAGGGTCAAGGGGTGGTATGTCCCAAGGTGAACTGGGACACCCACCAACTCAAGGTCAAATGCTATCTCGTGACTGCCCGAGCCAGCAAAGCAGAACCCGGCAGTGTGGGCGGGACATCATCCATTACCAAAACTGCTACATTGACATCCCAGGCCAGGAATACAGAAGGTGTTCCTGGCCCCCATGCCAGTCAAAAAAGATATGGAGGAGAAGGGAAGGCAGGGATTGGACAAGTGGAGGATGGAAGCTGAAACAGCTTGGAAGCACAGGTAATAAATACCTGTGGTCTCTGGATACCAGATCGAGACTTTCAGCAGCCGGATGCAGGTAACCTCTGCCCAGAGCGTGAGAAGCCAGCTCTGCCTGAACCTAGTGAGGAGCCGTGGGATGGGTGCATGTCCTGCTGAACGCTTGTGGAGCTGGAAGCTAGGGTGCTTCGCACAGGCACGTAATGTATAAAGGTATTCCTCCCAAGTGGGAAGAATTTGTGGGTGGGAGCTATGTGCTTCACCACATGAGAGCAAGGCATAAGTGGATTCTTCTCGAGTGGGAAGCATTTGTGGGTGGGAGCTAGGTGTTTCTCCACGTGCAAGTAATCCATGAGCATATTCTGCCCACTAGGGAAACTCCAACATAATTGAATAATCGTATTCCTCCCAAAAGGGAAGTTCAATTCGCCTCATCCCCAGATAGTTAAATAATTATATCTTTCCCAAAAGGGAAGTTCAATTCACCACCCAAAACAAATTTTGTATAAATTCAGCCCGTTGACCCCAGTCTCTCTCTCTCGCTGCACTGATCCTTGAACCCATCCCCAGGTGATGGGTGACAGGACCGAGGAGAGAGAGGAAGCGTCATACCTGGACCCTGGCCCAACCCAGCTGGGAAGACTGGGCTCTGGCATCTTGTGGCATCAGAGCAGGGTGGCTCTGAATGGTGCCCACGGCTCTCAGAGCGGTTGTTGGCTAGTTCTGTCCGGACGGCTCTCCTCCTTCAGGATTCTGGGGCCCAGGAGGACATGGTTGGTTCGAGGGGCCCGTACCCGGAGAGGGTCCTGGAGGGGGGTCCCAGGGAGCTGCGGGGCTGGTAGTCACAAGCTGGCTGGAGGAAGGCGGTGCTGAAATGGGGACAGGCAGAGTTTACAACCCAACGCAGACATTCCACCATCTCAACCCAATCTCAGATCATCATCATCATCATGTGGGCAAGGAATGTGTCTATTATATTGTTGCATTGGGCTCTCTCAAGAGTTTAGTACAGTGCTCTGCACAAAGTAATCACTCAATGAATATGATTGACTATTTACTGAGCGCTTACTGTGAAATCGTATTTAATGACTGCTCAGTCAATCATATTTATTGAGTGCCTACTGTGTTCAGAGCACTGTATTTGGGAGAGCTTGGGAGATCACGATTGAACAGAATTAGCAGACATGTTCCCTGCCCATAACGAGCTTCTAGTCTAGAGACCCGGCCACTGATCAGTCTGAGATGCAGTGAGGCTTAGTGGAAAGAGAACAGGCCTGGGAGTCAGAGGACCTGGGTTCTTATCTCCGCTCTGCCAATTGCTTGCTGTCTGACCCTGGATAGGTCACTTCACTTCTCTGGCCCTCAGTTTATTCAACTGTAAAATGGGGATTTAATCCTTGTCTGCCTCCTACTTAGACTGTGAGCCCCATGTGGGACAGGGACTATGTTGGACCTGATTAACCTCTATCTACCCAGCACTTAGAACAGTGCTTGACACATAGTAAGCAATTCACAAATACTATAATAATAATCAGTTAATCAAGCAATCAATGGTATTTACTGAGAACCATAAAACACACTTGGGAGAGGACAATACAACAGAGTTGGTAGACACATTCCCTGCTCACGACAGGCTTACAATTTAGAAGGGAGACAAGACTTTAAAATAAATTGCGGATTTATTTTACAAATGAGAAGCAGCGTGGCCTAGTGGATACAGCACGGGTCTGGGGGTCAGAAGGACCTGTGCTCTAATCCTGGATCCGCCACTTGTCTGCTCTGTGACCTTGGTCAAGTCACTTCACTTCTTTGTGCCTAAGTTCCCTCATCTGTAAAATGGGGATGAAAACTGTGAGCCCCATGTGGGACATGGGCTGTGTCCAACTTGATTAGCTTGTATCTAACCTGATGCTTAGAACTGTGCTTGTCACATAGTAAGTGCTTAACACACACCATCATCAATGTAAGTGTTGCAGGGCTGTGGGTGGGGTGAATATCAAATGCTTACAGAGAACAGATTTAAGGACATGGGCAATGACCCAGGAGGGAGATGGGGTAGGGGATTTGAATAAATTCAGCACATCGAATGCCCCTAGGAAGATGTGAAGGGAAATCCAGAGTCCCCTCCCCTCACCCATTCTCCAAAGCTCACAGGGATTCCTAGACTCCACGGGGTCCCAAGTGCCTTTGTCCCAGTGCTGCCAAGATCCCCACCCAAGCCTGACAGTGTTGGCGCTGGTGGCGGCTGACGCCCCCTCGCTGGGCTCACTTGGTGGGGCTTAGGACATCGGGCTGGGTGGGTCGGAGTATCCACTGAGGTAATCCAGCACGTCATCTGGGAGGGCCCAACAGGATGCATCCTTCCCTTGTGGCTCACGGATGACTCGCTCCAGCTCCTCGTGGGCCACCCTCGACCAGGCAGTACCTTCCCCGTTCTCCGCAGCTGCGGCTGCATAAGAGATGATGGGGGTCATGGGGGAGTCTGTGGAAGGGACTAAATGGCAACTGGTTACTGGGCCAACCCAGCTCATTCATTCAATCATATTTATTGAGCACTTACTGTGTGCAGGGCACTGTACTAAGCGCTTGGGAAGTACAAGTTGGCAACATATAGCGATGGTCCCTACCCAACAACGGGCTCACAGTCTAGAAAGGGGAGACAGACAGCAAAACAAAACATGGGGACAGGTGTCAAAATCTCAGGAAAGAGAAAATCAGAGTGGTTTCTCTGGTTCCAGGCCCCGTAAGAGGGTTGAGGGGGGCAAAACATCATGTTTGGGCAGAGGGAGAGGCTGCAGCTGACCTGCCATCCACACCAGTGGCTAGCGCTGGTGGTTCTGATTTCCCACCCTCCCCAGTCGCCTCTCCAAAATTGGCCCATCCAAACTCAGGGGCAAGATCGGTCATGTAGTTCTCAAAAGTTGGACTGGTGGGTCCTTCACGTACCTCTCCAGTGGGCTCCAAGCTCTGAAACCCCTTGGACCAAAGCTCAGGGCCAGGTGTAGTGGTCAGAACTTCACTGCTGCCCTGACTACTACATCAGCTTCCTCGTGGATCTCACCTGCCTACTGTCTCTCCCCATTCCAGTTCATCCCACAGCACATAGGCACAAATCTTAAAATTATATATTACAATTACTTGTTTATTCATATTCATGTCTGTCTCCCCCTCTAAAATGTAAGCTTATTGTGGGCAGGGGATGTCAGTTATAATCTTATACGGCACTCTCCCAAGTGCTTAGTAAAGTGCTCTGCACACAGTAAGCACTCAATAAATACAATTGACTGACTGACTGGGCAGGGAGCATGTCTGCTGATTCTGTTGTGCTGTACTCTCCCAAGTGCTTAGTACAGTGCTCTGCATATAGTATGCTATTAATGAGTACCATTGATTGATTGATTGCTTGATACTACACTTTGCTGTTGAGATCACTTTTCTAAAAAAAAGTTCACTGCACATCTCCCCACTCCTCAAGGACCTCCATCCACCTCTGCATCAAACGGAAACTATTTATGATTGGCTTTAGAGTACTAGAACACATGACTCCCTACCTTACATCCCTGATTCCCTACTACAGCCCAGATTGCAAACTCCACTCCTTTGGCACCATTTTACTCACTGTGCCCTGAACCTCATCTATTTTGCCACCGACCCCTTTCCCAAGTCCTCCCGCTAGCCTGGAACTCCCTCCCGCTCAATTTACACCCAACCACCATTCTTTCTACCTTCAATGTCTTGTTGAATTCACTTTGCCTCTGACAAGCAGCGTGGCCTCGTGGAAAGAGTCCAGGCCTGGGAGTCCGAGGACCTAAGTTCTAATTCCAGCTCTGCCGATTTCTTTCTCTGTGACCTCGGACACTTCACTCCTATGTGAGTTACCTCATCTGCAAAATGGGGATTAAATCCTCCTCCCTCCAACTTAGTTTGTGAACCCCAAGTGGGACAAGGGATTGTGTCCGACTGATCAACTTGTATCTACCCTTGTGCTTGGAAAAGTGCTTGGCACATAATAAGCGCTTAATAAATACCATAAAAAGAAAGAACCATCCCAGGCAAACAGACGTGGGCTCACAGAGGGGGTGAGGCTCAGCAGGTCCTGCCATAGCCAACTTGGGGTCCACACAGCCACTCCCCAGAGCTCCCAGAGGCTCCTAGATCCCACAAGGTTCCAGGTGCCTCTGTCCCCTCACTGCCGGAACCCCCCTTCCAAGCCTGACGGTGTCAGCAGTGGCAGCATTTGACGCCCCCTCGCTGGGCTCACCTGGCAGGGCTCGGCCCCCCGGGCTGGGTGGGTCGGGGTCTCTGTTGAGGTTATCCAGTACATCATCTGAGAGGGCCCAGCAGGATGTGTCCTTCTCCCACAGCGCACAGATGATTCACTCCAGCTCCTTGTGGGCCTTCCCCAACCATGCCAGACCCTCCCCTTCTCCCTCAGCTGCGGCCACAGGAGCACCGATGGGGGGCCCAGGGAAGGCTGTGGAAGGGACCAAATGGCAATCAGTCACTGGACCAACCCGATGTCAAGACAGAGACAATGAGAAGGGTTTCTCCATCCCCAGGTCCCGTGAAAGGGTTGGAGGTGAAGGAAAATGGGGTTTGGGCAGAGGGGGAGGCTGCAGCCAACCTGGCTTCCTCACCAGTGGCTAGTGTTGATAGTTCTAATTTCCCGCCCTCCCTGGTTGCCCCTCCAAATCAGACCATCCAAACTCTTGGGGCAAGTTTGGTCATGTGGCTCTCAAATGTTGGACATCTCAAATGTAGGCACTTCACTTCCTTGCCCAGTGGGCTCCAAGCTCTGAAGCACCGTGGACCAGTGCTCAGGGCCTGGTCTACTGGTCAGATCTTTACTGCCACCTTGACTCCTGCATCAGCCTCCTCGCCAATCTCATCTGTCTCCCCACTCCAGTTCATCCCATGGCACTTGTGTACTGACCTTCACATTATGTATTATAAATTACTTGTTTATTCATATTCATGTTTGTCTCCTCCTCTAGACTGTAATCTTGTTGTGGGCAGGGGATGTTTATAATAGTGTCATATTGTACTATCCCAAGCGCTTAGTACAGTGCTCTGCACACAATAAGTGCTCAATACCACTGACTGACTGAGCAGAGAACATGAATGCTGATTCAGTTGTGTTGTACTCTCCTAATCATTTAGTACAGTGTTCTGTCATAATAAATGCTCAATATAATAGATTGAATGATTGATTGATTGATAATACAGTATGCGACCTGGATCACATTTCTACAAAAACATTTCAGATCACGACTTCCCACTCCTCAAAGACCTCCAGTGGTTTCCCATCCACTTCTGCATCAAACAGAAATTCCTTACCATTGGCTTTAAAGTACTGAAACACCTGACTCCCTCCTATCTTACATCCGATTCCCTACTACAGCCCAGATCGCACACTCCGCTCCTCTAGCTCCAGCTTACTCACTGTGCCCCGAGCTCCTCTATCTTGTGACTGACCCCTTTCGCAAGTCCTCCCCCTAGCCTGGAACTCCCCCACCACCTCCCCCGGCCAATATACACCAGACCACCACTCTTTCCACCTTCAAAGCCTTATTGGAATCACGTCGCCTCTGACAGACAGCATGGCCTACTGGAAAGAGTGTTGGCCCAGGAGTAAGAGGATCTGGGTTCTAATCCTGCCACTGCAGATTGCTTTCTCTGTGAACTCGAGCAAGTCACTTCACTTCTCTGTGTCTCAGTTACCTTACCTGCAAAACGGGGATTAAATAATCCTCCCTCCAATTTAGTCTATGAGTCCCATATGGGATAGGGACTGTGTCCAACCTGATCAACCTGTATGTACTCCAGTGCTTGGAAAAGAGCTTGACACATAGTAAGTGATCAACAAATATGATAAAAAGAGCCTGGGCAAGCAGGTGTGGCCTCTTGGAGGGGGTGAAGCTCAGCAGGCCCAGCCCTGGTCAGCCAGGAGTTCACACCACCACTACCCAAAGCTCTCAGTGGCTCTTAGACCCCATGGGATCCCTCACTGCTAGGACCCCCACCCAAGCCTTACGGTGTTGGTGGTGGTGTGGTGGCAGCTGATGCTCCCTCGCAGGGCTCACCTGGTGGGGCTTGGGAACATGGGCTGGGCAGGTCGGAGTCTCCGGTGCGGTAATCCAGCATATTGTCCTGGAGAGCCCAACAGGATGCATCCTTCCCCCACAGCTCACGGATGACTTGCTCCAGCTCCTCTTGGGCCTCCCTTGACCATGCCGGACCTTCCCCATCCCCCACATCTGGGGCTGCAGAAGTGCGGACTGGGGAACTGGGGGAGGCTGCAGAAGGGATCACATGGCAACTGGTCACTGGGCAGACCTGACAGAGACAATCAGAGGGGTTTTCTGGCCCTAGGCCCCATGAGAGGGTTGGGGGTGAAGAAAAATCGGGTTTGGGCAGAGGGAGAGGCTGCAGCCCACCAGGCATCCACACCAGTGTCTAGCGCTGATGGTTCTGATTTCCCATCCTCCCCAGTGGCCCCTCCAAATTGGCCTGTCTAAACTCTAGTGGGCAAGATCTATCGTGTGGCTCTCAAATGTAGGACTGATAGGCCCTTCACACTGATGGGCCCTTCACTTCCTGCTGCAGTGGGCTCCAAGATCTGAAGCCCCGTGGACCAGCACTCAGAGTTTTAGTGCTGCCTTGACTACTATATCACCCTCCTTGCCAATCTCACCTGCCTCCTGTTTCTCCCCACTAAAGTTCATCCCAGAGCACTTGTGTACAGATCTTCAAAATATATATTATAAATTACTTGTTTATTCATATTCATGTCTGTCTCCCTCTCTAGACTGTAAGCTTGTTGAGAGCAGGAGATGTAGGTTATTGTTTTATATTGCACTCTCCCAAGTGCTTCGTACAGTGCTCTGCATACAGTAAGCACTCAATAAATACCACTGACTGACTGACTGGGCAGGGAACATGTCTAATGATTCTGTTGTGTTATACTCTCCCAAGCACTTAGTACAGTATTCTGCACATAGTAAGTGATCACTAAATATCATTGATTGATTTATTGATTGTTTGATACCACACTCTGCTGCCCATATCACCTTTCTAAAATAATGTTCAGTCCACATGTCCCCACTCCTTCAGGACTTCCAGTGGTTTCCCATTCACCCCTGCATCGAACAGAAACACACACCTTACCATCGGCTTTAAAGTACTGAAATATCTGACTCCCTCCTATCTTACAACCCTGATTCTCTACCTCATCCCAATCACACACTCCGCTCCTCTAGCATCAGCTTACTCACTGTGCCCTGACCTCATCTATCTCTCTGCTGACCCCTTTCCCAAGTACTCGCCCCATGTGGGACAACCTTATTACCTTGTATCTATCCCAGAGCTTAGAACAGTGCTTGGCACATAGTAAGTGCTTAACAAACACTATCAATATTATCATTAATATTATCATTTTATGTGCTCGACCCCCACTCTTTCCACCCTCAAAGCTTTGCTGGATTCACTTTGCCTCTGACAAGCAGCGTGGCCTAATGGAAAGAGCCCAGGCCTCCTGGTGGTCAGAGGTCCTGGGTTCTAATCCCAGCTCTGCCGATTGCTTTTCTCTGTGAACTCGGGCAAGTCACTTCACTTCTCTGTTACCTCATCTGCAAAATGGGGATTAAATCCTCCTCCCTCAAACTTAGTCTGTGAGCCTGATCGACTTGTATCTACCCCAGTGCTTGAAACAATGCTTGGCACGCAGTAAGCATTCAACAAAGAAAGAGCCATCCTAGGCAAACAGGTGTGGGTTCATAGAGGGGGTGAGTCTCAGCGGACACAGCCGAGGTCAGCCCAGGGTCCACATAACCACTCCCCAAGGCTCCCAGCAGCTCCTAGACCCCACGGGGTCCCAGGGGCCTTGTTCCCTTGCTGTAGGGACTCTCACCCAAGCCTGACAGTGTTGGCAATGGTGGAGTCTGACCTCTCCTTCCCTGGGCTCATCTGGTTGGGCTTGGGTCTCCGGGCTGGGTGGGTCAGAATTTCCAGAGAAGTAATCCAGCACATCGTCCTTGAAGGCCCAGCAGGATGTATCCTTCGCCCGCAGCTCACGGATGACTCACTCCAGCTCCTTGTGGGTCTCCCACAACCACATCAGACTCTCCCCCTCCCCAGCAGCCAGGGCCACAGAAGCGCAGACTGGGGAACTGGGGGCAGCTGTGGAAGGGACCAAATGGCAATTGGTCACTGGGCTGGCCTGATCTCAGGACAGAGACAATCAGAGGGGTATCCCTGGCCCCGGGCCCCTTCACAGGGTCGAGGGGTGAAGGGAAATCGGGTTTAGGCAAAGAGGAGGCTGCAGCCAACCTGGCGTCCACACCAGTGGCTAGTGCCAATGGTTCTGATTTCCCGCCCTCCCCAGTCACCCCTTCAAATTGGCCCATCCAAACTATCAGGGCAAGCTCGGTCGTGTGGCAATGAAATGTTAGACTGGTGAGCCATTCATTTCCTTCCCCAGTGGGCTCCAAGCTCTGAAGCCCCACGGAGCAGTGCTCTGCGGACAGCACTTGTGCACAGATCTTTAAATTATATGTCATAAACTGCTTGATTATTCATATCCATGTCTGTCTACCCCTCTAGATGGTAAGCCCATTGTGGGCAGGAGATATCTGTTACTGTGTTATACTGTACCCTCCCAAGCACTTGGTTCAGTGCTCTGCACACAGTAAGCACTCCATAAATACCACTCACTGACTGACTGACTGGGACAGGAAACGTCTGCTGATTCCATTGTGCTGTACTCTCTGAAGTGCTTACTACAGTGTGTGGCACATGGTAAGTGCTCCATATATACCACTGACTGACTGATTGATCGATTGATACTACACTCTGCTGCCCGGATCACTTTCCTAATAAACGGTTAAGTCCGCATCTCCCCACTCCTCTAGAAACTCCAGTGGTTGCCCATCTACCTGTGCATCAAACAGAAACTCCCTACCATCAGCTTTAAAGTACTGAAACACTAACTCCCTCCTATCTTACATCCCTGACTCCCTGCTACAGTCCAGCCTGCACGGCCCTCTCCTCTAGCACCAGCTTACTCACTGTGTCCCAAGCTCGTCTATTTCACCGCTGACCCCTTTCCCAAGTCATCCCGCTAGCCTGGAACTCCCTTCCCCTCCATATACACCAGACCACCACTCTTTCCGCCTTCAAAGCCTTGCTGGATTCACTTTGCCCCTGACAAGCAGCGTGACCTATTGGAAAGAGCCACGGCCCGGGAGTCAGAGAATCTGGGTTCTAATCCCAGCTCTGCTTTCTCTTTGACCTTGGGCAAGTCACTTCATTTCTCTGTGCCTCAGTTACCTCATCTACAAAATAGGGATTAAATCCTCCTCCCTCCAATTTAGTTTGTGAGCCCCATGTGGGAAAGGGACTGTGTCTGATCTGATCAACTTGTATCCACCCTAGTGTCTGAAACAGTGCTTGGCACACAGTAAACGTTCAACAAATACCATAAAAACAAAGAACCATCCTGCACAAACAGGTATGGGCTCTTAGAGGGTTGGGACTCAGCCGGCCCAGCTGCGGTCATTCCGGGGTCCACACGAACACTCCCCAGAACTCCCAGCATCTCCTAGAGCTCATGGGGTCCCGGGTGCCTTTAACTGTTTGCTGCAGGGACCCCCACCCAAGCCTGATGGTGTTCATAGTGGTGGCAGCTGATGCCCCTTTACTGGTCTTACCTGGTGGGAGCTTGGGGTCCCGGGCTCAGCGGGTTGGAGTCTCCAGCGAGGAAATCCAGCACATCATCCGGGAGGGCCCAACAGGATGCGTCCTTCACCCGCAGCTCACAGATGACTCGTTCTAGCTCCTTGTGGACCTCCCCTTCCCTGGCATCCAGGGCCGCAAGGGCACAGACTGGGGAACTGAGGGAGGCTGTGGAAGGGACCGAATGGCAATTGCTCACCGGGCCGACCCCAACTCAGGGCAGAGACAATCAGAGGGTTTTTTTCGGCCCCAGGCCCTGTGACAGGGTCCCGGGGTGGAGGGAAATTGGGTTTGGGCAGCAGGGGAGGCTGCAGCTGACCTGGCGTCAACACGAGTGGCTAGTGCTGATGGTTCGGATTTCCTGCCCTCCCCAGTCACCCCTCCAAATTGGCCCATCCAAACTCTTGGGAGCAAGATGGGTAACATGACTCTCAAAAGCTGGACTGGTGGGACCTTCACTTCCTTCCCCAGTGGGCTCCAAACTCTGAAGCCCCATGTACCAGTGCTCAGGGCCCGGTCTACTGCTTAGACCTTTACTGCTGCCTTGACTACTATATCACCCTCCTCACCAATCTCACCTGCCTCCAGTCTCTCCCCACTCCAGTTAATCCCGCAGCACTTGTGCATAGATCTTTCAATTTCATGTCATAAATTGCTCTATTATTCACATTCATTTCTATCTCCCCCTCTAGTCTTTAAGCTTTTTGTGGACAGGGGTTGTCTGTTATAGCGTTATATTGTACTCTTCCAAGCGCTTAGTACATAGTTCTGAACACAGTAAGCTCTCAATAAATACCATTTACTAACTCACTGACTAGGCAGAGAACATGTCTGCTGATTCTGTGTGTTGTACCCTTCCAAGCACTTAGTACAGTGCTCTGCACACAGTAAGCAATCAATAGATACCATTGATTGATATCACATTCTGCTGCCCAGATCACTTTTCTAAAAAAAGTCCAGTCCACGTCGCTCCACTTCTCAAGGATCTCCAGTAGTTTCCCATCCACTTCTGCATCAAACAGAAACTCCTTACCATTGGCTCTAAAAAGTACTGAAACACCTGGCTCCCTCCTTTCTTACATCCCTGATTCCTTCCTACAGCTCAGCGTGCACACCCCACTCCCCTAGCTCTAGCTTACTCACTGTGCTCTGAGCTCATCTATCTCGCTGCTGACCCCTTTTCCAAGTCCTCCCACTAGCCTGGAACTCCCTCCCGCTCCATATACGCCCTACCACCACTCTTTCTACCTTCAAAGCCTTGTTGGATTCACTTTGCTTCTGACAAGTAGCGTGGCCTATTGGAAAGAGCCCAGGCCTGGTGGTCAGAGGACCTGGGTTCTAATCCCAGCTCTGCCAATTGCTTTCTCTGTGAACTCGGGCAAATCACTTCACTTGTCTGTGCCTCAGGGACCTCATCTACAAAATGGGGATTAAATCCTCCTCCCCCCACCTTAGTCTGTGAGCCCCAGTTTTGTTTTGTTGTCTGTCTCCCCCTTCTAGACTGTGAGCCCGTTGTTGGGGAGGGACCGTCTGTATATGTTGCCAACTTGTACTTCCAAAGCGCTTAGTACAGTGCTCTGCACACAGTAAGCGCTCAATAAATACGATTGAATGAATGAATGACTGGGACTGTGTCTGACCTAATCAACTTGCCATTGCTTGGAGCAGTGCTTGTCACACGGTAAGCATTCGACAAATACCATGAAAAGAAAGAATCATCCCAGACAAACAGGTGTGGGCTCTTGAAGGGGTGAGGCTCAGCAGACACAGCCATGGTCAGCCTGGGGTCCCATATCCACTCCCCAGAACTCCTAGAAGCTCCTAGACCCCACGGGTTCCTGGATGCCTTTGTCCCCTTGCTGCTGGGACCCCCGCCCAAGCCTGATGGTGTTGGTGGTGATGGCAGCTGATGCTTCCTCGCTGGGCTCACCTGGTGGGGCTCTGGTCCCCGGGCGGGGCATGTCGGAGTCTCCATAAAGGCAATCCAGCACGTCATCTGGGAGGGCCCAGCAGGATGCGTCCTTCACCTGTAGCTCATGAATAACTTGCTCTAACTCCTTGTGGGGTGGAACCTTCCCCTCCTGCACAACCAGGGCTGCAGGAGCATTGATGAGGTACCAGGGAGAAGCTGCAGAGCGGAGAAAATAGGAATCGATCATTCGGCTTTGCCTTTTCAACCAATCGATTGATTAATCAGTGGTATTTATTGAGCAGTTACTGTAGGCAGAACACTGTACCAAGAGTACAATATAACAATATTTCAGGCACATTCCCTGCCCACAACCGAGGCATGTTCAGGGCAAGGGCAAGGCTGTGGCAAGTTGGCCAGCTCCTAGCACAGCAGGAAAGGGCCGAAACCAAATGGGGAGGTTGGGCAGGGCATGAGGAAATAGATGGAGGTCATGATCAAGAAGACTTCCAAGACCTCTAGACTCTAAGCTCATCCTCTAGACTCTAAGCTCTAAATTGTAAGCTCACTGTGGGCAGGGAATGTGTCTGTTATATTGGACTCTCCCAAGCGCTTAGTACAGTGTTTTGTACACACTAAGCTGTCAATAAATATGCTTGACTGACTGACTGACCTCCAGGGGACAGCGGTGGGTGGGGGGGGTAGGGGGCTCTCAAAAACACCCACGAAGCCCTTCCCCCTGGAATGAGCCTGAGGGTCTGACTTTCCCAACCCAGCAATCAATCAATCATTGGTATTTATCGAGTGCTTACTGTGTGCAGAGCACTGTACTAAACCCTTGGAAGAGTACAAAAAAACAGTAGATGTGATCCCTGTCCACAGGAATCTTACAGTCTACAGCAGAAGACAGATGTTACAGTAAATTACTGACAGGGGAAATAGTAGAGAATAAAAATGTGAAAAAAGTGCTGGGGGATAGGGTGAGTATTGAACTACTTAAGAGGTCTCACAGGCAGTGGGTAGGTGACGCAGAGGGGTTAGCAAGTAGGGGAAGTGAGGGATTAGTCTGGGAAGGCCTCTTGGAGGAGATGTGATTTCAGTGAGGCTTTGAAGGTGGGGAGGGTGTTGGACTGCCAGATGTGAACGAGGAGGGAGTTCCAGGCCAGGGAAGCAGTGTGGCCTAGTGGAAAAGAATCCGGGAGTCAGAGGACTTGAGTTCTGATTCCTGCTCTGCCACTCTGCTGTGTGACCTTGGTCCAGTCACTTCCCTTCTCTGTGCCTCAGTTCCTTCATCTGTAAAATGGGGATTAAATCTTCCTCTCTCAAATTTAGACTGTCAGCCCGCTGTGGGACAGGGATTGTGTCCAACGTGACAATCCTGCATCTACCCCAGTAGTACAGTGCCTAACACAGAGTAAGTGCTGAACAAATGCTGTAACAAAAAGAAAAGAAAAGAGAAGAGAAGCAGTGTGTCTTAGTGGAAAGAGCATGGGTCTGGGAGTCAGAAGGATCTGGGCCAGCAGGGCAGAAGGATCTTGCCCAGCTCTGCCACCTTGGGCAAGTCACTTAACGTCTCTGGGCCTCAGTTAGCTCATCTGTAAAATGGGGATTAAGAGTGTGAGTCTTACAGGAGACAGGGGCTGTGTCCAACCAGATTAGCTTGTATCCACTCTGGCACTTAAAAAAGTGCTTGGCACATAGTAAGTGTTTACCAAGTATCATAACTATTATTATTATTAATTATTATTAAAAGGAAAGAGGGAAGATGTGGACCAGGAGTCAGTGGAGGTACAGATGAGATGGAGGTACAGAGAGTAGGTTTATTCATTCATTCAATAATTCAGTTGTATTTATTGAGTGCTTACTGTGTGTAGAGCACTCTGCCAAACCCAAGTATGATAGAACAATAAACAGACACATTCCCTGTCCACAGTGAGCTCACTGTCTACGGGGGGAAACAGACATTAATAGAAATAAATAAATAAATTACAAGTATGTACATAGGTACTGTGGGGCTGGGAGGGGGGATGAATAAAGGGAGCAGGTCAGGGCAATGCCGAAGGGAGTGGGAGAAGAAGAAAGGAGGGCTCTTGTAGGGCCTTCAATAAGGCTTTAAAGCAGGGGAGAGTCATTGTCTATTGGATATGAGTTGGGGTGAGGTGAGTTGGAGAGGTGAGGTTGGCGTGAGGGGAACAGACCTTCTTTGTCGCTGGTGAAGGAGAACACATGGATTGGAGCAAGACAGACTAGGGAGGCCCCTTAGGGCCACCACGACTCTTACCTGGGCCACTCAAAGGCTCTTCCTTGGTCAGGGACTGAGCAAACAGGTTGACAAAGTCCCTGTGCAGGTCTGCGTCTGGGGCATGGGCCAACTCCTCCACTTCTCTGCTCAGCTGCTGCTGTTTCTACCCCCCCTGAGGACCGGGCCCAGTGGCCTGCCTCTTCCTGACTCCGGGCTCTGAGGAACACGAGGAGACACAGCCCCAAAAAGCAGGGAGTTCTGCATCAGAATCAGAGGAAGCAGTGTATGGTGGGGCTGCTCTCCAGAGCTGAGGAGCCCGGGGGATCCCAGAAATCAATCGATCAATTAATGATATTTATTGAGTGCTTCATGTGTGCACAGCACTGTACTAAATGCTTGGGAGAGACAAATACAACTGAATTGGGAGACACGTGCCCTTCCCACCACAAGCTTATAGTCTAGGGGAATTAGTCAATCATTCAGTGGTATTTATTGAGTGCTTATGTTGGGCAGATCACTGTACCAAGTGTTTGGGAGAGCCCAGTACAACAGAGTTGGTAGACACATTCCCTGCCCACAATGAGCTTACAGCTTACAGTCCTGGTGGGGGGGGGGGGGGGGGGGAGGGACGGACATTAATCAATCAATCAATGGTATTCAATGAACACTTACTTTGTGAAGAGCACTGTACTAAGCCCTTGGGAGACTATATTACAATGGAGTTGGTAGACACATTTCCTGCCCACAAGGAGCTTACAGTCTAGAGGGGAAGGCAGATGTTAATATAAATCAATAAATTATGGACATGTACATAAGTGCTTTGGGGTTGAGGGAGTGGTGAGTAAAGACTGCAAATTCAAGTGCAAGGGCAACACAGAATGGAGAGAGGGAGGGGGAAATGAGGGCTTAGTTGGAGAAGGTCTCTTGGAGGAGAAGTGATTTTAATAAGGCTGTCAAAGTGGGGAGTGTGGTGGGCTGGCATACATGGAATGGGAGGGATTGTGGGAAAGGGAAATCAGAAGGAATCTGAGGGTTCTAAAACATCCAGGAGACCTCCCTCCCAGGGGATCATTGGCTCTTTCTCATTCATTCATTCATTCATTCATTCATTCAATCAATAGTATTTATTGAGCACTTACTGTGTGCAGAGCACTGTACTACAGACATGGGAGAGTACACTATAACAGTAACAGGGAATGTGTCTATTGTTATATTGTACTCTCCCACGTGTGTAGTCCAGTTCTTTGTACATAGTAAGCCCTCAATAAATATGATTTGATTGATTGATTTCTCCCCGATGCCCCTCAGGAGACATCCCTCAGGCCTCTGCCTGATGCCAGGCATGGTAAGGAACAGAGTCGGGAGGGGGCTGTGACGTCTGAGCATGGCAGAAAACTCCCTACTGCGCTACCTGGGGGGTGTCCCACTTTTGCGTCCCCATTCTGTCTGGGAAAGCAGCCACAGGAGCCTTGGGTGAAGCCGGGCACATTGTCCTCATGTGGCCAAAGGCTAGGGCCTTCTCAGAGAGCCAACGGGTTTAGGGGTTCCAACGCAGGGACAGCTGGTGAGAGGTGCTGGGGGTGGGGGCCATTGGCAAGCTGAAGAACTCTGATAAATTAAGTGCTTATTATGTGCCCAGTGCTGTACTGAGCACTGGGGATGATGCAAGGTAAACAGATTAGACACAGTCTCTGTCCCACACGGGGCTCACAATCTAAGTAGGCGGGAGAACAGGTATTGAGTCCCCATTTTACAGATGGGGGAACAGAGGCACAGAGATGTGAAGTTACTTGCTCAAGGTCAGAGAGCAGGAAAGTGACAGAGACAGGATTAGAACCCAGGTCCTCTGAAGTGCCAGGACCGGGTGCTTTCCAGTAGACCATGCTGCTTCTAATGGAATGAAAAGTGATTGGTGCATTTATTTATATTAATGTTTGCCTCCTCCTCTAGACTATAGACGAGGCTATCAATTCTGTAATATTGTCCTCTCCCTAT
The DNA here is from genome assembly GCF_015852505.1 of Tachyglossus aculeatus. Classification (NCBI taxonomy): domain Eukaryota; kingdom Metazoa; phylum Chordata; class Mammalia; order Monotremata; family Tachyglossidae; genus Tachyglossus; species Tachyglossus aculeatus. The sequence goes on from NC_052099.1 coordinate 15,051,071, forward strand.
CGCTTAGTACAGTGCTCACCTCACAATAAGTGCTCAATAAATAGCATCGATTGATGATGATGATGATGATAATCAATCGTATTTATTGAGTGCTTACTGTGTGCAGAGCACTGTACTAAGTGCTTGGGAAGTACAAGTTGGCAACATACCAACTTCCCTACCCAACAGTGGGCTCACAGTCTAGAAGGGGGAGACAGAGAAAAAAACAAAACATATTAACAAAATAAAATAAATAGAATACATATGTACAAGTAAAATAAATAAATAGAGTAGTACAAATAAATAGAGTATGTACAAACATATATACATATATACAGGTGCTGTGGGGAAGGGAAGGAGGTAAGGCAGGGGGGATGGAGAGGGGGAGGAGGGGGAGAAGAAGGAGGGGGCTCAGTCTGGGAAGGTCTCCTGGAGGAGGTGAGCTCTCAGTAGGGCCTTGAAGGGAGGAAGAGAGCTAGCTTGGCTGGTGTGGGGAGGGAGGGCATTCCAGGCCAGGGGGATGACGTGGGCCGGGGGCCGACGGCGGGACAGGCGAGAATGAGGCACGGTGAGGAGATTAGTGGCAGAGGAGCAGAGGGTGCAGGCTGGGCTGTAGAAGGAGAGAAGGGAGGTGAGGTAGGAGGGGGCGAGGTGATGGAGAGCCTTGAAGCCGAGGGTGAGGAGTTTCTGCCTGATGCGTAGGTTGATTGGTAGCTACTGGAGATTTTTGAGGAGGGGAGTAACATGCCCAAAGCGTTTCTGGACAAAGACGATCTGGGCAGCGGCATGAATTATGGATTGAAGTGGGGAGAGACAAGAGGATGGGAGATCGGAGAGGAGGCTGATACAGTAGTCCAGACGGGATAGGATGGGAGCTTGAACGAGCAGGGTAGCGGTTTGGATGGAGAGGAAAGGGAGGATCTGTTAATGATATTACTCATCTAGGCTCCATCATCCCTGAGGCCCTGCCATCTTCCCCACCCCTCCCAACCACCACATGTTCCGCCACTCCAACCATGACCCCACTTCTTTCCCTGGGCCCACTAGGTCGGAATTCCCCGGTGCCAACTGCTTTACCCAGAATTGCCGGTAGAATGGTTTCCTGTCCCTCTTCGCTGTATTGGTACTCCTCCAGGTCCAGAGGGCTGGATCCGACAGCAGGGTCATTCTGGGGACGGAGCACGGTGTTGGAGAATGGGTGGCTATGGGTGGCCATCACACAGCCACAGTTTGCTGGGCTCTCCCTCTGGCCTGTGGTCAGTCCGTTCCGGCACTCAGTGGGCTGGAGAAGCAGAGGTGGGGTGGGTTTCCCCAAGCGGGACCTACAGGTGCGGGGGAGGGGGAAAGAAGAGCAGATACATTCGTGGAGGGACGGTGGGGCCTGACACAGGCAAACAGTGGCTTCCCCTCCCAGGCTCTGCCCACAAGGGGCTTCCAGCCTACAGGAGGGCTGCTAGGCCAGCCGGGGGAAGAAGACGGGGTCAGGCCCTTCAGGGGTGGCAATGGTCTAGCTCTTCTTGTCCCCAACCCTGCAGGGAGGGCCTCCGGGGGCCCGAGTCCAATCTCGCCAGTCCCCCGCATCCCTGACAGTGGCATGTACCATCTGTCTGTAGCGAGTCCTACTCTGGCTCTGCCAATGACAACCGGGCATGGCTTCATGGGAAGTGATCCACCAATTGGGATGCTGGGACCTATGGGCCCCTTTGTGGGGGAAAGAGAGAGAGAGTAAGAGAGACAGACAGAGTCAGAGAGAGAAGACAGGGAAGGATAGCAGAGACAGAGAGAGAAAGGGAGAGAGACAGAGAGAGAGAAAGAGGGAAGGGTGAGGTTGTGGACCCCCTTCCCTCCCCAAGGGGAGAGCTTATTCAAGACCACCAGATATCATTCACCACCAAGTGCTCAATCAGTAATCATTCCTTTAGGCCAGGGAACATGTATACCAACTCTGCTATATTGTGCTCTCCCAAGTGCTTAGTACAATGCTTTGCACACAGTAAGCACTCAATAAGTACCATTGATTGATTGATGTCTATCTCCCTCTCTAGGCTGTAAGTTTTTCTCTAGAGTGTAAGCTTATTGTGAGCAGGGAATGTGTCTACCAACTCTGTTGTATTGTACACTCCCAAGTGCATGGTGCAGTGCTGTGCACACAGTAAGCACTCAATACAAGCCACTGATTAATTAACTGATGATACAGTTTGCATCTGTGGATCCAATCTGCAAAATGGCACCTTATGCCATCTCTAGACTGTTAGCTCATTGTGAGCAGGGAACGTGTATACCAACTCTGTTGTATTGTACTCTCCCAAGTGCTTAGTACAGTGCTCTGCACAAAGTAGGCGCTCAATGAATACTATTGATGATGACAATGACGATGATCAAATCAGCCATGTGAAATAGTTTTCTCGATCCACTGAAGGAGCTCTGTTAAGCAGGCAGAGGTTGTGATTACCTACTTTGTTGTATTGTCCTCTCCCAAGCGCTTGGTACATTGCTCTGCACACAAATCCTCAATAAATACCACGGATTGGTTGACTGTTGTACTTTTATCGCTGTCAACTAGTAGTCACTCTACCAAGCCAGTGAAAACATTGCAAAGGGAGGTGCAGGGAAATTCTCAGTTCTTGGGAACAAATTACTCTTTAATCAAGCAATCAAAACATCAATTGTATGTATTGAGTGCTTACAATGTACAGAGCAGTGAACTAAGCACTTGGGAAAGTACAGTCCAACAGAGTTGGGTGATATGATCCCTGCCCACAAGGAGCTTACAGTTCACAACACTATGGTATTTATTGAGTACTTACTGTATGTAGAGCACTGCACTATGTTCTGGGGGGGAATACAATACAGCAGAGTTAATTGACATGTGCCCTGTCCACAAAGAGCTTACAATCTAGAGGAATCGATCAACCAATGGTATTTATTGAGAGCTTACTGTGTGCAGAGCATTGTATTAAACACTTGGGAAAGTACAATGCAATGGAGTTGGTAGATATGTATACCCTGCTCATGAGAGGCTTACATTCTAGAGGAATAAATCAATGACATTTATTGAGTGCTTACTGTGTACACTGAAGTAAGGACTTAAGAGTACAATACAGCAGAGTACATATACCCTGCCCAATCAATGGTATTTATTGAGCACTTACTATGTGCAGAACCTTATACTAAGCGTTTGGGACAGTACAATACAACAAAATTAGAAGACATGTTCCCTGGTCATAATCAGTTTACAGTGCAGATGGGAGCCCAAATGGGGCTTCCGGTCTAAAGGAGGGTTAATAATTCTGGGATCTGAATGCTTGCCTATTCCACACCCCAGTACTTGTTCCTGGGCACAAGGATCTGACAGAGAGGGTCTGTTGAGCACAAACACTAGTTGAAACTGCCCTCTCCCTTTTTGTCTGGTGGTCTCCCTGCCACAGCTGATGCTCAATTCCCATTCAAGGAGATTGTTTCACCCCCATGTTCCTTCCACCTAATGTAGGATTCTGAGGATTTCCAACCTCTGGAAACTCCTTCCCCACCTCCCACCCTCTTGTCTCCTGGGATCACTATGAGTGCAGAGAATGGGACCTTTAAGGCCCTCTGATTTTGGGGTGACCATTCCTCAAACATTTCCCTAACAATGGGAGGCTGGTCACCGGGGATTGCTCTGTGGGTCGGTTATTGGGATGGGAGTGACAAGGGAGGGAGGCAAGGAGGTGGTTGGTAGGGAGAGGAACAGGGGGAAGCAATGGAAGTGGGGGGAAGTGAATAGAAGAAGAGGACGATGGAGGAAGTGGGGGAAACCCGAGGAAAAGATTAAAAGAGGGAGAAGTGAGTAAAAGGGGGGGAAGTGAGAGGAATAGGGGGAAGCAAATAGAAGGGTAGGAAACCAGGAGAAGTGGGGGAACCTTAAGAGGGCAAAGCAAGTGAAAGAGGGAAAAGCAAGTGAGAGAGGGGGAAGTGAGAGGAAGAGGGGGAAGTGAATGGAAGAGGAGGAAGCCAAAGGAAGGGGGGGAACCCCGAGGAAGAGAGTGAAGTGAAAGTGGGAAGTGAGAGAGGGAAGCGAAAGGAAGAAGGAGAAGGGAGGGGAAATGAGAGAAATGAATAGAAGAGGAGGAAAACAGGGGAAATGGAGAAACCCCAAGGATGAGGATGCAGCATTTGAAAGAGGGAGAAGCGAGTGAAAAAGAGGGATGCGAGAGGAAAAGCAGGAAATGAGAGGAAGAAGGGGAAGCAAATACAAGAGGAGGAAGCTAGAGGAAGTGGGAGAATTCCAAGAGGGGGAAGCTAGTGAAAGAGGGAGAAACCAGTGAGAGGGGGAAGTGAGAGGAAGAAGGGGAAGCAACGGGAAGAGAGAGGAAGAGGGGGAAGGGGGAAGCAAGAAGAAGAGGATGTGAGGAAATGAGAAAGAATAAGACGGGGGAAGTGAGAGGAAGGGGAAGTGAGAGGAAACGGGGAAGTGAGAGAAAGGAGAGAAAAAAGAGGAAGAAGAGAAGTGAATGGAAGAGGGAGAAGGAAGAGAAAGAGGGGGAGTGAGAGGAAGAGGAGAAAGCTCAGACTGATGAAATTGCAGGAAGAGTGAGAGAAAAGGGTGTCTGGGCTTTCCAATGTCCAGCGCTTAGAACAGTGCTTGGCACAGAGTAAGCGCTTAACAAATACCATCATTATTATTATTAAAGTTGTTTTGACGTCTGTCTCCCCTTTAGGCTGCAAGCGCATGGAGGGCAGTGAAGGTATACGGCGACTCGTGGACAGGGCATGGTGGAGACAGAGAGTGGCACTGCAGGTGGGTATGAAGAAGGGGAGTGATAGAGAAGAAATGGAGTGGGGCGTGGTATAGCAGGGATGAAAGGGGAGTGAATAGAGTGGGGCATGGCAGAGTGGAGATTGATAGGGAGTGGATGGGTCGCAGGGTGTGGATAGAGTGGGCATGGATGGAATGAGGTGTGGATGGGTGCCAGGGCGTGAATGGAGTCGGCATGGATGGAATGGGGTGTGGATGGATTGAGGTGGGGATGGAATGGGGTGCGGATGGGTAGTAGGGTGTGGATGGAGTGGAGTGGGGCTGGAATGGGGTGTGTATCGGTGGTAGGGCGTGGATGGGGTGGAGCGTTACAGGGCGGGAATGGAGAGGGCAGGACAGGACCAGGGACGGAGGGAGCACGGCAGGCCTAGGGTGGGAGGGGCACGAAACAGGGAATATCAGAGAGGGGCGTGGGTGGGGCGGATCCCTCCTCCATCCCTCCCCCCTACTCGGGGCTGCCCCGTGTCCGCATCTCCTGGGCTCAGGAGGAATCTTGTGAGGGGGCAAGCCCGGGATGGAAGCAAGGATTCTCCTCATAGACTGTTAGTCAGGGCTCAGAGAAGGGGCTGCCTGGAACGGACTGACGGACTGATGGAGCAAAGACCCAACATGACGGCTTCCCCCTGGACGCATCCCGAGCCCTCAGGGCCCAGAGACTCTGGGGTCGCCCCTCCCGGGTTCCAATCGTTCCCTCCTCACCTTTTTCCCGCCGAATTGGCAGGCGGTGTATTCCTCTCGTGCCTCCGCCTGCCCAAGTGAAGATATCGCGCAGGCGCGTTGCTGGGGGGATTAAGGTGGGGCGCGAGGGAGGGATTCTCCTCATAGACTGTTAGTCAGGGCCCAGTGGAGGGGCTGACTAGAGCGGACGGACGGACCGAAGACCCGATGTGAAGGCTTCCCCCTGGACGCTGCCCAGCCCCTCAGGGCCCGGAGGCCCAAGGGTCGCTGCTCCCGGGCGGCCGCGTTCCCAATCACTCCCTCCGCACCCTTTTCCCGCCAAATTGGCGGAGGGAGGGAAGGGGTCAGAGTAGATTAACTGCTCCTCATGTGCCTCTCTTCCTGCCCACGTAAAGCTACCGCGCAGGCGCGCTCCTGGGGGGGCGGGGCCGTGGTTCTTGGAGGGAGAAGGACGGGGGGCGGGGCGGGCTGGAGAAGAGACCATTTCCATAGGCTGAAGCCTGGGGTTGCCCATCCTCTCAGAAATATTCCCTGATCAATTAATCAATCACTGGTATTTATTGAGCGCTTAACTATGTGCAGAACACTGAACTAAGTACTTGGGTGAGTAGAATATTTCAGACTTGGTAGACAAGTTCCCTGCCCACAAGGGGCTTACAGTCTTGAGGGGGAGGCAGACATTAATATAAATAAATAAATTACAGATATGTATGTAAGGGCCGTGGGGCTGGAAAAAGCAAATAAATCTTTCCCTGATTCCCCTGAAACCTCCTTTATTATGTATTTGCTAAGCCCTTATTTTGTGCCAGGCACTGTATTAAGTGTATAGATATAGATTTGATGCCCAAATCTCTATCTCCTCCCCTGTGCTCTCTCCCTTCCTCCAGGCTCACACCTCCTTCTGCCTTCAGGAGATCTCCACCTGGATATCCTCCCACCACCTAAAACTCAACATGTCCAAGATTGAGCTCCTTATCTTCCCTCCCAAACCCTGTCCTCTCCCTGACTTTCCCGTCACTGTGGACCGAGGGGTCCATTCCCGAGGGCCGAGGAGTCCGGCCTGTGGCTGGGCCCGCCCGGGGAGGGCTGGGGAACATTGCTCCTTCTCACCATCGAGGAACAAGGAGCAGTTCCAGGCTTTCCTAGATGGTGTCTTGCTCTTTGCTCACATATTGAAGAAACTGCTCCTAAACAAGGAGACTCTGGACTTCAGCTTTGACTGCCTCTTCCAGAACCTGACTTTCCAAGTGGTAAACTGTTTTCCGGTGTGGCTGTTTGATATTCTGAAACAACTGACTCCTTTGCCTCAGTGACCGGATGATTCATTTACAGAGGCTTGTAACACAATTCAAGTTGAGTCTATTTAAAACCCAGCCCGCACCCTCCGCTCCTCTGCCGCTAATCTCACCGTGCCTCGTTCTCGCCTGTCCTGCCGTCGACCCCAGGCCCACGTCCTCCCCCTGGCCCGGAATGCCCTCCCTCCGCACATCCGCCAAGCTAGCTCTCTTCCTCCCTTCAAAGCCCTCATGAGAGCTCACCTCCTCCAGGAGGCCTTCCCAGACTGAGCCCCCTCCTTCCTCTCCCTCTCCTCCTCCTCCCCATCCGCCTTACCTCCTTCCCCTCCCCACAGCACTTGTATATATGTATACATGTTTGTATGCATTTATTACTCTATTTATTTTACTTGTACATATTTATTCTATTCATTTTATTTTGTTAATATCTTTTGTTTTGTTGTCTGTCACCCCCTTCTAGACTGTGAGCCTGCTGTTGGGTAGGGACCGTCTCTGTATGATGCCAACTTGTACTTCCCAAGCGCTTAGTACAGTGCTCTGCACACAGTAAGCACTCTATAAATACAATTGAATGAATGAATGAATGAATGTGGACGGCACAACCATCCTTCCCATCTCACAAGCCTGCAACCTTGGTGTCATCCTTGCCTCTGCTCTCTTATTTACCCCATACATCCAACCCGTCACCAAAACCCGCTGGTCTCACCTTCTCAACATCACCAAGATCCGCCCTTTCCTCTCTATCCAAGCCGCTACCCAGGTTAGTACAATCACTCATCATATCCCAACTGGATTACTGCATCAGCCTCCTTTCTGATCTCCCAATCTCCTGTCTCTCCCCACTTCAGTGTTTACTTCACTCTACTGCCCGGATTATCTTTCCACAGAAACGATCTGGGCATGTCACGCCCCGCCTCAAAAATCTCCAGTGGTTGCCTATCAACCTCCCTATCAAGAAAAAAACTCTCACTACTGGCTTCAAAGATCTCCATCACCTTGCCCCCTCCTACCTCACTTCCCTTCTCTCTTTCTACAGCCCAGCCCATACACTACGCTCCCCTGGTGCTAACCTTAACATTCACTCAATCGTATTTATTGAGTGCTTACTTTGTGCATAGCACTGTACTAAGGGCTTAGCACTGTTATGCCTCATTCTCATCTGTCCCACTGTCGACCCCTGGCCCACGTCCTACCTCTGGCCTGGAACGTCCTCCCTCCTCAAATCCACCAATCACATTTCCCCCCTTCAAAACCTTACTGAAGGCTCACCTCCTCCAGGAGGCCTTCCCAGATTAAGACCCCTCTTTCCTCTGCTCCCCCACATTGTCCCATCTCACTACCTTTGCTCTACTCCCCCACCCCACAACACTTGTGTGTATATATGTGCATATTTATAATTATTTCTATTGATGCCTGTTTACTTGTTTTGATGTCTGTTTCCCCACCTTCTAGACTGTGAGCCCTTTGTGAGCAGGGATTGTCTCTATTTGTTACTGAATTGTACTTTCCAAGTGCTTAATACAGTGCTGTGTACACAGTAAGCGCTCAATAAATATGATTGAATGAATGAATGAATGAATGAATGAATGAAGTGCTGGGGTAGATGTATAAGATAATCAGGTTGGAAATAATCCATGTCCCACATGGAGCTCAAAGTCTTAAATCTCCATTTCACAGATGAGGGAACTGAGGCCCAGAGAAGTGTTGTGACTTGCCCAAGGTCATACAGCAGACAAGTGGTGTCGGAACCAGGAATAGAACTCAGGTCCTTCTGACTCCTGGGTCTGGGCTCTATACACTAGACCACGCTGCTTCTCTTAATACAGCCCTTAGGTCTATTTGTTAGGACCCTGCAGAGAGGCCTGGCTGTGGTGGAAAGCGCGTGGTCTCTGAAAAGATCTGGGAGTTAACAGGCACTGTTGAAATGACCCAAAAGAGTGGCTTTCTGACCTATTATCTCATTAATAAAATCAATAAATACCATTCACCACGTTTGAAGGGCTTTGTGCAAATACGAATTTCCTGATGATTTCTAAGAGTTGAGGAGTGCTTGAAGACTTGTCTGCACTCATCACATTTGTAGGGTTTTTCTTCACTATGAACTTTTTGGTGGACAATCAGTATTGAGAGTTGAGAGCAGTCATTTCCACAGTTGTAACATTTGTAGCTTCCCCCCCGCCTCCGCCTCCCCCGCTGTGAATTTTCTGATGCACACTAAGGTTGGAGGTGCTACCAAAGGATTGTTTCTGATCAGTCCTCTGTCCTGTTCAGGGAACTACTTTGTTTCTCCAACAGGCAGGTGCCTGCACAATCTTTCCAATCTGCCTTCGTTTTGTGGGCTTGTCCACTCACGGAGGCCACCGGAATGTTCTCATGAACCCCCTCTAAGAGGGGCAGGTATAAATTTGGTTAGTCAGAAACTTCCCACTTTAGTTCATTTGCCTTCTTGGTCTCAGCTGCAGTCTTGAAATCTAGAACAGGCAATGAAGATAAATAAAGATACAGACCTCACCCAGTTCCCCTCTGCTGGGGATTCTTGTTAGGACTTAAACAGACTGGAGCCAGTCTCCAGAACTGTAGATCTCTTTCCCGGGAGCCATCTAAATGTACAACTTCATCACCACTATCATCATCATCAATGCTATTTATTGAGCATTTACTATGTGCAGAGCACTGTATTTCATTCATTCATTCAATCGTATTTATTGAGTGCTTACTGTGTGCAGAGCACTGTACTAAGCAATTGGAAAGTACAGTTCGGCAACAGATACAGTTCCTACCCAACAACAGCCGCACAGTCTAGTCAAACTGTCAGCTTTAGACTGTAAGCACCTTGTGGACAGGGATCATTTCTACCAACTCTATTGGACTGTACTCTCCAAATCTCTTAGTCCAGTGTTCTGCATACAGTAAGCACTCAATAAATCAATACCATGTATTGATTGGTTTACATCTATCTTCCTCTATAGACTGTAAACTCCTTGCAGGAAAGGGAACATGTCCACCAACTCCATTGGATTGTACTGTCGAGCCAAACAAAAATATCAAGTCGCAGCAACACAGCACAAGGGGTTTTTATTGTAATATTTAATACGAAGCTGTATTGGTGAATACAGACATAGTGGGTTATCCTAAAACAGGGCTAAACCTCATCACTGAAAGGTGGGAGAGGTAGCTATTTATAGTCTGTGGCAGCTGTGGTGTTTCTTCACACCAACAACAGAATCAAATGAAGTATGGCTCCAGTTTTCTTAAAGGACCACAGGGTGTGGCTGGAATTGACTACAGGGAAGGGTGTGTCTGAAGCATGATATAGGAAAATGAAAACAAAATGGAGAAAATCTGGTTAAGAGCGGTTTTCCACATTTCCCCCTTTGATGTCTCACTGGCATCACCACAGAAAATTCTCTTCTCAATTCCCGTCCAGCTGCACCTAACGGTGCCCCAGTTTAGACAGTTTACCGCCTCATGATCTCCATCCGACCCAATCCCTACCATCACGGAGTAGCTGAGTAGACAGGTCCCTTTGATTTGATCATGAGGCAGGCTTTAGGATCCCTTTATCTCTGGATGTTTCCTTGTCCTTCTCTTTCTTGAGGGCTTGTGGAAACTATCCCGTCCAGCCTACTTGCTGTTATCGACAAGTAGGGTGCAAAATAGGTTAACTCGGTATAAATTGGCTGCAGGGTTCTTGTACCCAGGGTGGTGATGCAGATAGGAAAAATGACTTGGATACATGAGTTCAGATAGAGCAGTAAAGAAGGAAAGTGGCTACCTGCCCGTTCACCTCCCGGGAGAGGTACGAGTGACAAGCAGCCCCGATCCCATTATCACTGTATCTTTTATTGAGTTACAGCAACATGGGAGTGGAGCATTTAGGAATTTCAGGAATCCCATTAGGACTGACAAGATGTTAAAAATTCTCATTATTCTCTGTTCTCACTGCCTTGTGCAGGTTGTTATCTGCCCTATGGCCTTGCATAGATACTTGTTACTTGTTACTGGCCTTGAAGACATCTGTTGCTGAGCCTTGCATAAAATACAAAAAGGAGTTGTTCTCTCGGCCTGCACAAAATGGAGGGTTACTGTCAGCAAACACAAAATGGAGTCAGTCATGTCAAGTCCGCTAGTGGACAACAATCCCCCCTTTGATCCTTCCGAGGCCCATGGCCTCCGGGAGGATCACATACGACCCTCCTCGGGATAACAAAGTTCTTCCGCAAAGCCGGTGCCTAAAGTAAAGGACAAGGAAAAGACAAAAATCCAGGCATAAAAGAGAAGATAGAAAAATCCAACCGAAAAATCCAGGCACAACAGAGCAGACCACACACAACAATCCCCCTCCTCAGTGAAACGCAGCATCCAGATGGCGCTGCATGTCCATGATCTCAGCCTTGGACAGGGGTACAGTCGGGGGTTGCAGAAGCATCAAGGTAGGTGAAGCACATCAGAGGCAGGCCTTCAGGAGCTGAAAAACACAGCACACCAAAAACAAGCCAGCAGCAACACACACAAATAAGCAAATAAGCAATCAGACAAATCTCATGGGACCGAGGCCCATCCGGTAGAAGTTCGACGCAGCCGTAAAGCTGGGACAGTGGGTGGCTCGGAATCCTGAGAATCAGCAGAAACCGACGGGGGAGTACAATCAGGAGGCGAAGAGTCAAAAACGGCTGGCTTCACCTGGGAGTGGTGGATCCATGAGGGGCGCTCAGCAACACGAACTGCAGAAAAGGAAGACAAGAGAACCTGGTAGGGGCCCTCCCAGGATGGCTTAAGTGAAGCGTTGCCGACCATGCACTTAACCCAAACCCAATCTCCAGCGATGAACGGATGCAGGTGATCGGTGAGAGGGGTGCGCTGACGGAGGATTCCAGCAGCCTGCTGCTCAGCTAGAATTCTCTGGAGAGACAAAACATAGGCTCGCAGGGCATCATCACCCACCTGTAGGGTCGGAGGAGGTCGGGGATCTGAAAGGCTTCCCCAATACGGGGAATGACCAAATAGCATCTCATAAGGAGATATATTTAAAGGAGCCTGGGGGCGACATCGTAGACAATAAAGGGCAAGAGGTAGAACCTCGGGCCATTTGAGATGAGTTTCCATACAAAGCTTTCCCAAAAGGGTTTTCAACTCACGATTGGCACGTTCCACTTTCCCTGAACTCTAGGGATGATATGGTGCATGTAAAGAACGTTCGATTCCAAGTGATCGATAGATTTCAGAAAGAACAGACTCAGTGAAATGCGATCCCTGATCAGAATCAATAACAGCAGGTGGCCCAAACCTGGGAATGACTTCCCACAAGAGATATTTCACCATTGTAAGAGCGGTCACTCGGGAGGAAGGGAAAGCCTCAATCCATTCAGTGAGGTGATCAACAATGACTAGTAAATATCGGAAACGATCAGCCCTTGGAAGTGCCACAAAATCAACCTGCAAACCCTCAAAAGGGGAACAGACCCAAGGGCATCCCCCCCAAGGGAACCCGACAACCAGGGTGAGCACTGAAGCTCTGGCAAGTAGCACAACTGGCTGTAACCCGTTTGGCAACAGGATGGATACCTGGGGCAAACCAAACTCGAAGAACTGTGGCTGCCAAGGCATCTGCACCAAAGTGAGTCTCCTGGTGAAGACCCAGACAAACTGGTCACAGTGCAGCAGCGGGTAGAATAGGGCGTCCATCAGGGACCCAAAAGAGTCCGTCCCGTCCCAGTGCCTCATATTGCCGAGGCCACTCAGCTCTTTCCTTATCAGTAATCAGGGAGGGCAACAGAGTGCCAGGCATAGACGTGGGGGCCAGGGCCATAACAGGAGGTACACATACAAGAGGGGCATGCCGAGCTGCCCAACGAGAGGCCTTGTCGGCTCGGCGATTGCCCAAACTCGGGGAACCACTTCCTCGGGTGTGGGCATGCACATGCACGACAGCCACCTCGGCTGGGAGCAAGAGGGCCTGTAAAATGCGTTCTATACGATTCCCATTAGCAACCTGACGACCCGCTGAGGTGAGGAACCCACGACTTTGCCACAGGGCACCTGTAGCATGACAGACCCCAAAGGCATACTTAGAGTCTGTATAGATGGTCACACGCTTCCCTTTACTGAGTAATAATGACTGTGTAAGGGCTTCAAGCTCAGCTGCCTGCTCACGGCAAGAAGCTGGGAGTGAGCCGGTTCACAGCACAGAGGTTAGGGTAACAACAGCAGCGCCGGTGAGGCACACCCCTTGGTCCATAAAGGAGGAGCCATCTGTAAACAAAGTTTGATCAGAAGAGGAAAAAGGCTCATCACGAAGGTCAGATCGAGGAGTGACAGTTTCCTGAACTATTTCATCACAATTATGAATTTGGTCAGTCATGGGAGAGGACTCAAGCAGGGTAGCTGGATTCAAGGAGCCACAGCGCTCCACATGTACCTGCAGATTTTCCAATAAAGCAACCTCATATATAGTCAGGCGTGCCACAGATAAGGCTTGGGTGGCTGCTCCACGAAGGAGGTGCACAACTTCATGCGGAGTCTGAACAACAACGGGATGTCCCAAGAGGATATCCTGAGACTTTTCAAGCAGCATTACCACCGCAGCTATGCAGCGGATACAAGGTATTTGACCTAGAATGACAGGATCAAGGACACCTGAATAATAGGGTACTGTTCGATAGTGAGGGCCGAGAGTTTGGCACAAAACACCTGAGGCCACTCCACGGCGTTCATGAATGTACAAATAGAATGCCTTACTATAGTCAGGGAGTCCCAGGGCAGGGGCTGAACTCAGGCATGATTTTAGTGTCTGAAAGGCTTCTACAGCCTCGGGAGTCCAATCCAGGGGTTCTGGGGAAGTCATTTTTAGGAGCTCAAAAAGGGGTCTGGCTAACAACCCAAATTCTGGAATCCAGGTTCGACAAAACCCAGCCGCAGCAAGAAAACCTCTCAGGGCCCTCTTAGAGTGGGGTGAGTCATGCATTGAATCAGGCTCGCTTGCTTGGGGGTGATGGGACTCCGTTCCCGAGAGGCCCGCCATCACACCGCGCGGCCTTGCTGCTCCCGGAAGGATCCTCTCCTCAGAGCTCAGCCATAGATGCCCGGGACTCCGTTTCCAAGAGGCCTGCCCACCATCACACCGCGTGGCCCCCGCTGCTCCCGGAAGGCTCCCCTCCTCCAAGTGCCCCCATAGACGCCCCCTGCTTCCACCCCCCTGACTTAAGCGACCTTCCTTAAAGTGCCCCCCATCCCCCTCCCCCGGTCCGGTCCTGACTGACTGTCCCCCCCAACCCCAGGTAAAAGGCCCTTGTTAGCACCATGTTACATTAACGACAACCTCATTTGCACCTCCTCAGCCCTCCCATGCTAGTTGGCTGTTCGCTCCTCTCCCCGGGTATCTCTGCTCCCTGACCCACCTTAACAGGCCCTCCCTACTCCAGCACATAATAGTTTGTATCTTCTCTCTGTGACATCATTATCTGCCAATTTTATTATTGCCATAGCATATTGATTGTTTAACTACACCCTGTGATGCCATCGCCTACTTATATCATTGCTACTGTTTTATTGCTTCTGCATCTCAATTGTTAACCTCCCGCTGTACTGTCACTCGCCCTGCTGACCTCACCATGAACTTTCAATTCCCTTGCTCCCAACTGCCATTCCCATTCCTCACCTTCCCCTTCCCCTCCCGCTCTCCCACCCAGCATTTTCCCTCCCTCTCCCCCACCAAGACCACTCCCCCTCACCCCCTACCAAGCATCCCTCTGTACCAGCGACAGTCCTCTACTCCTCCCTCCCGGCCCCCTCCCTCCCCTTCTCCCCACCCCCACCCTATCCCAGTTCTCCTTTCCCATCGCCACCCCTCTTCCCACTCTCCCCGCCCAGGCCCCCGCAAACTCATCCCAATCCAAATCCTCCCCACCCCTCGCACCCTTCTCCCTCCCTCCCCTCCCTCGACAGCTGCTGCCAAGTGTGGCCTCTGGAACCCCCACTCCGTTTTAAGTAAGATTCCTTTCATCCTGGACCTATTCCTTTCTAGCACTCTACTCCTCCTCGCCCTAACTGAAACTTGGCTGTCTCCGGACGACACGGTCTCTTCTGCTGCTCTCTCCAGTGCAGGCCTCTTCTTCGCCCACTCCCCCAGACTCACCAGAAAAGGAGGAGGTGTCGGTTTCCTTCTCGCCCTCCAATGTCGCTTTCGCACTATCCCTCCTCCCCCTTCCCTTTCCTTCCCTTCCTTTGAAGCCCACATTATTCGCCTCTACCACCCCCTCCAGATTCTTGTAGCTGTCATCTACCGCCCTCCCGGCCCCGCTTCCAACTTCTTTAACGACTTTGACCCCTTCCTCACCTTCCTTCTCTCCTTCTCCATGCCCACTCTGATCCTCGGAGACTTCAACATCCACATGGATATCCCTGATGACTCCTCTGCCGTCCGCCTTCTGTCTGTCCTCGATGCTGCCAACCTCTTCCTCCACCCCACCTCACCTACTCACCAATTTGGTCATACCCTCGACCTCATCATCTCCTATCGCTGCACTGTGTCCACCCTCACCAACTCTGAAATCCCTCTCTCTGATCATAATCTTCTCACCTGCCTCCTCACTCACACTCCTTTCCCCTGTAAATCCATATTACTCCCTCACAGAGATCTCCACTCTCTTGACCCCATCCATCTTCTGGAGCACCTCACACCCCACCTCGCCGCCCTCTCCTCTCTACCCAGTCTTGATGATCAGATTACTGCTCTCAACTCTACCCTTTCTACTCAGCTAGACTCCCTCACTCCCCTTTCCCTTCGCTGCTCTCATACCACTAACCCACAGCCCTGGATCACTGCCACTGTCTGCCTCCTTCACTCTTATGCTCGAGCTGCCGAACGCTGCTGGCGAAAGTCTAAACACCATGCCAACCTCGTTCACTTCAAGTTTATCCTTTCCTACCTTAACTCAGCCCTCTCTTCTGCCAGACAAAACTATTTCTCCTCCCTTATTGACACCCATGCCCATCACCCCCGCCAGCTCTTCCGTACATTCAAATCCCTTCTCAGGCCCCCGGTTCCTCCCCCTCCTCCTTCCCTCACCCCCAACGATCTGGCCTCCTACTTCATCAATAAAATTAAATCCATCAGGTCTGGCCTCCCCAAAGTCACTTCCCCCCCTACTCCAGCCCCCAGGCTCTCAACACTCTCTGCTACTCTCCTATCCTTCCCAGCAGTATCCTCAGAGGAGCTCTCCTCCCTCCTCTCAAGTGCTACCCCGGCCACCTGTGCTTCCCTGTCATCTCATGAAATCTCTTGCTCCATCCCTTCTCCCCTCCTTAACTTCCATCTTCAACCGCTCACTCTCCACTGGTTCCTTCCCCTCTGTCTTCAAACATGCCCATGTCTCTCCCATCCTAAAAAAACCCTCTCTCGACCCCACCTCACCTTCTAGTAATCGCCCCATATCCCTCCTACCATTCCTTTCCAAACTCCTTGAACAAGTTGTCTACACACGCTGCCTAGAATTCCTCAACAACAACTCTCTCCTCGACCCCCTCCAGTCTGGCTTCCGTCCCCTACATTCCACAGAAACTGCCCTCTCAAAGGTCACCAATGACATCCTGCTTGCCAAATCCAACGGCTCATACTCTGTCCTAATGCTCCTCGACCTCTCAGCTGCCTTCGAGACTGTGGGCCACCCCCTTCTCCTCAACACGCTATCTGACCTTGGCTTCACAGACTCCGTCCTCTCCTGGTTCTCCTCTTATCTCTCCGGTCGTTCATTCTCAGTCTCTTTTGCGGGCTCCTCCTCCCCCTCCCATCCCCTTACTGTGGGGGTTCCCCAGGTTCAGTGCTTGGTCCCCTTCTGTTCTCGATCTACACGCACTCCCTTGGTGACCTCATTTGCTCCCACGGCTTCAACTATCATCTCTACGCTGATGACACCCAGATCTACATCTCTGCCCCTGCTCTCTCCCCCTCTCTCCAGGCTCACATCTCCTCCTGCCTTCAGGACATCTCCATCTGGTTGTCTGCCCGCCACCTACAACTCAACATGTCCAAGATGGAACTCCTTGTCTTCCCTCCCAAACTCGGCCCTCTCCCTGACTTTCCCATCTCTGTTGATGGCACTACCATTCTTCCCGTCTCACAAGCCCGAAACCTTGGTGTCATCCTCGACTCAGCTCTCTCATTCACCCCTCACATCCAAGCCATCACCAAAACCTGCCGGTCTCAGCTCCGCAACATTGCCAAGATCCGCCCTTTCCTCACCATCCATACCGCTACCCTGCTCATTCAAGCTCTCGTCCTATCCCATCTGGTCTACTGCATCAGCCTTCTCTCTGATCTCCCATCCTCGTGTCTCTCCCCACTTCAATCCATACTTCATGCTGCTGCCCGGATTGTCTTTGTCCAGAAACGCTCTGGGCATGTTACTCCCCTCCTCAAAAATCTCCAGTGGCTACCAGTCAATCTGCGCATCAGGCAGAAACTCCTCACCCTGGGCTTCAAGGCTCTCCATCACCTCGCCCCCTCCTACCTTACCTCCCTTCTCTCCTTCTACAGCCCACCCCGCACCCTCTGCTCCTCTGCTGCTAATCTCCTCACCGTACCTCATTCTCACCTGTCCCGCCATCGACCCCCAGCCCACATCATCCCCCGGCCCTGGAATGCCCTCCCCCTGCCCAAACGCCAAGCTAGCTCTCTTCCTTCCTTCAAGGCCCTACTGAGAGCTCACCTCCTCCAGGAGGCCTTCCCAGACTGAGCCCCCTCCTTCCTCTCCCCCTCGGCCCCATCTCCATCCCTCCCGTCTTACCTCCTTCCCTTCCCCACAGCACCTGTATATATGTATATATGCTTGTACTTATTTATTTATTTATTTTACTTGTACATATCTATTCTATTTATTTTATTTTGTTGGTATGTTTGGTTTTGTTCTCTGTCTCCCCCTTTTAGACTGTGAGCCCACTGTTGGGTAGGGACTGTCTCTATATGTTACCAACTTGTACTTCCCAAGCGCTTAGTACAGTGCTCTGCACACAGTAGGCGCTCAATAAATACGATTGAGGATGATAATCACTGCACTGTGGGGAGATGAGCTCACGCCACCTCGTTCCTGTAACTACAACCTTGTGAAATCCCTCTTGTTTCAGGCCCACCAAGCCCTGAACTCTGCAACATGGTGGAAGCAGCACAGACCAGTCCAGGTAAGGGATTTCTGTTGTCTCTGACTCTTA
Organism: Tachyglossus aculeatus; assembly: GCF_015852505.1. Classification (NCBI taxonomy): domain Eukaryota; kingdom Metazoa; phylum Chordata; class Mammalia; order Monotremata; family Tachyglossidae; genus Tachyglossus; species Tachyglossus aculeatus. Next base: position 15,069,023 of record NC_052099.1, read on the forward strand.
GGCAAGAGGTCTTAGGCAGGGTCTTCTGGACAAAGGTATATAGTGGTGATTGGACTGGGTTTTCTGTGTTCTGGAGATGAGCAAATGTATAGAGAAAGTTGCCTGAATGGAAAGTGTGGGAAAATTTGAGTTCTCAGTGTGTCTTCCTTCACTTTTCTGTACTCTCGGCCTCCCTCTTCAAGCTAGAATCCAGGTTCTGAACTGTTCCAAAGTTTTTCATCAGTCCATGGACTGAGCATGATCCTCAATCTCTGTAGCAGTGCAGTTTCCTCTCAGCCAATTCTGCCTGAACCACACACCATTGCCTTTTCTCCTGCATGTATAAAGCCCTGATATCTTGCTTTTAAGCATTCACCTGCTTCCAGCCCAACTCCTAAACTGTCAGTGGCTCATCAGGGGTGAAGTCCCTGAATTTCAAGACTCCTCAATGCCTTCCCATTTTCCTGATTGGAAGTCCCATTTCAATCAGAAAATATTTTGGAGACCAGAGAAAATGCAAATTGCCCTAGAGATCTACCTTGGAATTCACTGGGTTAGTCTTGTTGCAGTTTAGACATCCCCCTGACTTTCCCATCACTGTAGATGGCACCACCATCCTTCCAGCCTCACAACCCCTTAAGCATGGCGTTATGCTTGACTCCTCGCTATCCTTTAACCCACATATTCAATCCGTCACTAAATCCTGTTGGTCCTACCTTCACAAATGGCCAAAATCCACCCTTTCCTCTCCATCCAAACTGCTACCACATTAATGCAATTACTCATTCATTCATTCATTCATATATATTGAGCACTTACTGTGGGCAGAGCACTGTACTAAGCACCTGGAAAGTACAATTCGGCAACAGATAGATACAATCCCTACCCAACAGCTGGCTCACAGTCAGAAGGGGGGTCCTATCCCACCTAGATTACTGCATCATCCTCCTTGCTGACCTCCCAGCCTCTCATCTCTCCCCACTCCAGTCCATACTTCGTTCTGCTGCCTGGATCATTTTTCTACAAAAATGTTCAGGACATGTCACCCTGATCCTCAAAAACCTCCAGTGGTTGCCCATCCATCTCCGTATCAAACAACAGCTCATCCCAGTTGGCTTTAAAGCACCCCATCACCTTGCCCCCTCTTACCTCACCTTGCTTCTCTCCTTCTACAACCCAGCCTACACACTTCTCTGTTCTAGTGCTAACCTTCTCCCTGTACCTTGATCTTGCCTGTCTCACCACTGACCCCTTGCCCACATCCTGCCTCTGGCTTGGAATGTCCTTTCTCCTCAAATCTGACAGATAATGACTCTCACAGCCCCCCTCCCCACAAAGCCTTATTGAAGGCACATTTCTTCCAAGAGGCCTTCCCAGATTAAGTCCCACTTTTCCTCATCTCCCACTCCCACTCCCTTCTGCATCACCTTGACCTGCTCCCTTTGCTCTTCCCCCATTCCAGCCCTACAGCACTTATATACACATCTGTAATTTTATTTATTCGTACAGATGTCTGTCTCCCCACCTCTAGTCCGTAATCTCATTGTGGGCAGGGAATGTGTCTGTTTATTGTTGCATTGTACTCTCCCAAGCATTTAGTACAGTGATGTGCACACAGTAAGGACTCAGTAAATACGATTGAATGAATGAATGAATAATTTAATGCAGTGTCCGCCTCTTCCTTACAACTAGATTTCAAAATCCTTGAAGGCAGAAATCAAGTTTACTAACATAACTGTACTCTCCCAAATGCTTAGTACAGTGCTCTACACAGAAAACGTGCTCAATAAAAATAAATATTGTTGATTACAGCATGTTAATTTTGGAAGTACTCCCCTCCAGAGTCCCTTACAGTCCACTACACTGAGTATCTGGATACCTTGATGGTTCTAGGGAATGGAGCCCCGATGGTAGCTATGTGGTCTTGAGCAAATTTCCAACAAGTTTTCTCTTACTAGTGAGGGAGATCTCCTTATTATTTATTTCTCATTCCTCATGATCATTTACCTCTCTCCTTCCTCATTCTTTTGGTTTCCATGTGCTCTGTCTTGTTTCTTTTCCTTCCTCTTTTTTAAATCTCCTAACACTCCTTGCCTCAATCTCATTGTTTTCTTACCTTCATGAAAGAATTCTATTTGTTCTGACGACTTGACACCTGCCCACATGTTTTGTTTTGTTGTCTGTCTCCCCCTTCTAGACTGTGAGCCCATTGTTGGGTAGGGACCATCTCTATATGTTGCCAACTTGTACTTCCCAAGCGCTTGGTACAGTGCTCTGCACACAGTAAGTGCTCAATAAATACGATTGAATGAATGAAGAAATGAATGAATAAGGAGAGGGAGAGAGAGAGGGAGAGAGAGACAGAGGGGATGGAGAGAGTGAAAGCAAAAGAGAATGAGAGAAAAGAGAGGGTAAGAATGGGTGACTATATATATATATATATATGAGTGTGGCTTTTCATAGGTAGGAATGGTGGGGGGTAGATGTGTGTGTGTGTGTGTGTGTGTGTGTGTGTGTGTGTGTGTATGTGTCTGAGTTGAGCATATGGAGTTTTGTTTGAGGATATGAATTTTGCATCTGGTGGAATAGACTCATAGAGTACACTCTTCTGTGTTTCTGTGGATGTTCATGATTTTACGACCGAGGTGAAGAACCAGGAAGTTTAAGAGGACAGTGGAAGCAGCATGACTAGCTTTGAAGTCCGATCCCTAATGGCTCTATTTTCCTGAACTCCAGCCCTGTTGCATATCCACCTCTGCTCCCTTGGTTCTCTCCCTTCTCCTCCCCTCCCTCCCCCTCCACTACCAACTGCAAAGCTTGAGGTAGAGGAAAGGAGGCATTGGGATTAGGATGGCGAGGCTCTAAAATCTTCACTTCCTGCACAGAGTACAAGCAGAAGCAGATTTTAATAGGTTCCATCCACAATTGAGCCCTTTTCGTACCCCGAGATGAGAGAGGATGAGTTGGAAAACTCATGACCGGACCTTTTATTTCCTGCTCTGCAAGTTACCAAAAGCTCCGTGACCATTTTGGGAGAGGTTCTGAGTCTCTGCTTCATTCATTTTATATACACACATGGCCCCCCTATCACCTCCCTTAACATTCCTCCCTTAGCCCGTCTTTTGTCACACCCTGGCTCTCACCAGCAACATCCCCTATTTAAACAAAACACTCATTTCCCAGAAAAATTAAAAGGTTAAAGGTTACTTGAATTGTTACTGGGTAGATATTAGGAACATGTTCACTATTCTCAGCAGACTAAATTAGCCTATGGGGTATGCCAAGTTATACCCTGACAACTCTCTTTGGTTCCTTCATTAAACCTCAGATGCCAACCTAAGTAGGCAACCATCATGAGAGGAATGGGCAGAGGAGTGGGGGGTGGCTTGGAGAGGAAAGGAGAGGGATTGGTCATAATGGATCTACACTCACTCCCTTGGTGACCTCATTCGCTCCCATGGCTTCAACTATCATCTCTGCGCTGATGACACCCAGATATACATCTCTGCCCCTGCTCTCTCCCCCTCTCTCCAGGCTCGCATCTCCTCCTGCCTTCAGGACATCTCCATCTGGATGTCTGCCCGCCACCTAAAACTCAACATGTCCAAGACTGAACTCCTTGTCTTCCCTCCCAAACCCTGCCCTCTCCCTGACTTTCCCATCTCTGTTGACGACACTACCATCCTTCCCGCCTCACAAGCCCGCAACCTTGGTGTCATCCTCGACTCCGCTCTCTCATTCACTCCTCACATCCAAGCCATCACCAAAACATGCCGGTCTCAGCTCCGCAACATTGCCAAGATCTGCCCTTTCCTCTCCATCCATTCTGCTACCCTGCTCGTTCATGCTCTCATCCTATCCCGTCTTGACTACTGTATCAGCCTTCTCTCTGATCTCCCATCCTCATGTCTCTCCCCACTTCAATCCATACTTCATGCTGCTGCCCAGATTTTCTTTGTCCAGAAACGCTCTGGGCATGTTACTCCCCTCCTCAAAAATCTCCAGTGGCTACCAATCAATCTGCGCATCAGGCAGAAACTCCTCACCCTGGGCTTCAAGGCTCTCCATCACCTCGCCCCCTCCTACCTCACCTCCCTTCTCTCCTTCTACAGCCCACCCTGCACCCTCCACTCCTCTGCCGCTAATCTCCTCACCGTGCCTCGTTCTCACCTGTCCCACCATCGACCCCCAGCCCACGTCATCCCCCGGGCCTGGAATGCCCTCCCTCTGCCCAACCGCCAAGCTAGCTCTCTTCCTCCCTTCAAGACCCTACTGAGAGCTCACCTCCTCCAAGAGGCCTTTCCAGACTGAGCCCCTTCCTTCCTCTCCCCCTCGTCCCCCTCTCCATCCCCCTCATTTTACCTCCTTCCCTTCCCCACAGCACCTGTATATATGTATATATGTTTGTACATATTTATTACTCTATTTATTTATTTTACTTGCACATATCTATTCTATTTATTTTATTTTGTTAGTATGTTTGGTTTTGTTCTCTGTCTCCCCCTTTTAGACTGTGAGCCCACTGTTGGGTAAGGACTGTCTCTATGTGTTGCCAACTTGTACTCCCAAGTGCTTAGTACAGTACTCTGCACACAGTAAGTGCTCAATAAATATGATTGATTGATTGATTGATTGACTATGGGAATCTGTAGGATAGTTGTGGTTTGGGACAGGTAAGTAGGCTTCTTTTGCAAGTAGAGGTCAGGTAACAGGGATCCCTCTATACTGTAAGCCCCTCTAGGCTGTAAGCTCATCCCTCTAAACTGTAAGCTCGTTGTGGGCAGGCAATGTCACTCATTCATTCATTCATTCATTCAATCATATTTATTGAGTGTTTACTGTGTGCAGAGCACTGTACTAAGCGCTTGGGAAGTACAATTTAGAAACAGAGACATTCCCTTGGCCATAATGGGCTCACAGTCCAGAAGGGGGGAGACAGACATCAAAACAAGTAAACAGGCATCAGTAGCATTATAAATACTGTTCATTGTTGCATTGTACTCCCCGAAGCGCTTAGTACAGTGCTCTGCACATAGTAAGGGCTCAATAAATATGATTGAGTGAATGAATGAGGGATGGTTTGTGGGTGTGGGTCAGGTTAATATAGTTCCTGTGCATGAATATCTAATTGGGGGTGGGATGAATGGGATGGGATGAACCATGATTGAGAAGAGATGACACCCAATGGGACTTGCAAATTACATTGCATTTGGAAGCTGATGTTCTTGTGTTTTGTAATCTGTAGTCCTATGACATTTTCCCCATGGCAAGTGGCTTCATACCTTAGAAATATCTTAGACTACTTAGTTCTCCAGCCGGGACATGTGGGAATTGGTCACTGACCAAATGAGGATCAAATGACTCCAACTTCTGAAAAGCTAATTAGAGATTGATC